>NW_026279044.1:0-300000 GCF_023373465.1 Oncorhynchus keta | reverse complement strand
ACAGCACGCCCCATTCCTGCAGGGTGGAGGTGGTCTCAGTGATAATGGGATCTTCCAGAGGCACCACCGTCTCACACAGCCTAGGGTGAGACACACACAGTTATAGAAACAGAGTCAGACACTCGAAAACCTAAAACTGACACAGACATATCTGCCGACAGTACAAATAGAGAAACACAAAAACACAATTGAACGAACCAACACACACACACACACTTCGATCACTGCCCTGTGCTGGCACTGTCATGGCATAACTCTTTCATGATGGAAAAACTATATTTCACTCAAATGTGAAATTAGGATTATAAAGATCACTAGAGCAAAACTACAACGGACAATTTATATTTCAGAGTACCAACCATGAGACTAAATGAAAGACAAGAGAAAGACCTTAAGCAGGAGAAAAGGAGAAGATAGCCAGGTTATGTTGTGAAATGTGGTTCTCTGCACTCTGGCTTTGGATTCTATAATGGATTCTATAATGTATTGCATACATTTGTTCTATAGAAAAGGTGTCTAGTTAAAAACACAAGACAGTCCATCCATTACATAACATAACAAGCCAGAATGATACTCTATAGCTCTGATGCACTGGGAGAACCTGTAGGTGTTTTCATATCATTAACCAGACTAAACTGCAATGCACATTTCCCAAATTCAATCCTTTGAGCGGGGAAGTGTAATAATGACAATTTCCAAGTCTGCACCTGTTTTAGAAGCAAACGAGAGCTCTCTGAATGTGTGTTATAAGTGCACAGGAGGGTGGTGATATAACACTATGAACGATCCTCCCAGTCCACACTGTCACTGATCCCTGCCTGCAGATCTAATCTCCATCAACACTGGCTGGTATAAGAGCTTGCCTGCCTCCCTTTGTCTTTGCACTGCCCTCTCTCTGCTTCCACTGCCATGAACAGCTTGTGTGCCTTAAACAGCAGCACAACTCAGATGACCACTGGTGTCGTGTGTGTCCGTGGGAAAGTAGTGTGTGTGTGTGTGTGTGTGTGTGTGTGTGTGTGTGTGTGTGTGTGTGTGTGTGTGTGTGTGTGTGTGTGTGTGTGTGTGTGTGTGTGTGTGTGTGTGTGTGTGTGTGTGTGTGTGTGTGTGTGTGTGTGTGTGTGTGTGTGTGTGTGTGTGTGTGTGTGTGTGTGTGTGTGTGGAAGCATGCTTCACTGGCAGAGCAGACCTAATGCCGTTTAACTACAGATCCCCACAGATCAGTGATGAGGGAAACGAGGCAACAGAAATGGGTGGGACATGCACACACCACCCCATTGTTGATTAATAAATCTTACCCAATGGCAGCTCTACAATATGTTGTGGAAAAGATAGAGCTTCCTTTGTCTTCCATTAACCAGTGATTCTCCACCTTATATCTGAAATTATTGGCACCCTTGATAAAGCTGAGCAAAAAAAGACTGTATAAAATAAATACAAATATTGAGCTGTTGTATGCAACGACAAAAAAAACAAAAAGGGAAATTATACAATTTCTCAGAGAAAGAATGTTTTTTTTTTTAAATCTCGATAAGGGGTTTTTCCAAAAACATTTCTGAGATTGGAGAACACATTGGGAGGGATCTTGGACAATTCCTCCATACAGAATCTTTCCAGATCCTTGATGTCCTTCGTCTGTACATTTTGCAAGGGTCATCACAGTCTCCGGACTTAAACCCAATTGAAAACCTGTGGTTTGAATTGAATGGGGCAGTCCATAAGTACAGACGAAGGACATCAAGGATCTGGAAAGATTCTGAATGGAGCAATGGTCTAAGATCCCTCCCAATGTGTTCTCCAATCTCATAAAACATTTAGGAAAAGGCTCAGTGCTTTTATCCTCGCAAGGGGAGGGTGCTGGAGTATTGAACAGAGGGGGTGCCAATAACTTTGAGCCTCATCTTTTTTAGTTTCAACAAAATCTCTTTCTCTGAGCAATTGTCGTAAAATAATATAATTTCCCCATTGTTTTTGCAGACAATATAGCTCAGTATTTGTATTATTCACTTGATATAGTAGATTTTGCTCATCATTATCACGGATGGCAATAATTTTCAAACCTGAATGTATCTCTGACAAACTGGGCTCATATGATTTAACAGGAAGAGACTCACCCTCTGTTGGTGACTGTGGATTTCTTCAGGTGCACATAGTTGGTTGGGAATATACCCTGATGGATGGAAAGGGCAGAAGTAGAAGAGAAAAATGTGGCGAGGTGCTGCAACTGAAGACCGTAGTTCTGTGCTCTGCATGCATGTAAACAGTATTTCCCACATGCTGCATGCGTGTGTCCCTGTGTTGTACATGATATGCATTGGTCAACTGTAATGTGGAGCAGTAGTTAGAGGAGCGGAGTTCTTGACAGACCAGAAACTACTGTAGCAACAAGCTACGCTTAGATTGTGGCTATTTTAATACTGCTCTAACTCTCTGACACACACAAACTGAATATGCAGCAGCTCAGCCCCAATTGTCGCTTCGCTGGGAAGGGCATGAGAGACAGAACAGTGCCAACTGCCACCCTTGCAGTTCCTCTCTCTGGCTCTAATCTGCCAGATGTGATGAATTGGGCACAGTGAGCACAGTTAATTGTGGCAGCTCAGGGAGAGTATGAGGGCAAGTGAGGGAGGAAGAGTACATAAAAATTGAGGCGTATTGGTGGGGGACTGTAACTAGCTGATGAGAGTAGTGAGAGCAGAACGGGCATTGGCATCCCATAAGACCTCCAGCTATCTGGCAGGATTGTGAGGAGTTTTAGTGTGTCTTTTTGGAACAGTATGTTACCTGACAACTCAATCTGACTGACCTTTTATTTCAGCTTGACTCAGAAGAATGATGAGGCAGCAGAGGTATTGTCTATCACTGTCATGACATTGGAGAGGAGTAAAACCACATACAGATCTGGGACCAGGGCCAGCTTATTACACAGCTTATTAAGATACTGACTGAATGAGGCCTCCCGAGTGACACAGTGGTCTCAGGCACTGGGGCTGTATCACAACCGGCCGTGTTCGGGAGTCCCATAGGTGGCGCACGATCGGCCCAGCATCGTTCAGATTATGGGTGGGTTGCCCCGGAGGGGGGGAGGGGGTGCTTTACTTGGCTCATTGTGTTCTAGTGAATCCTTGTTGTGTGCCGGACGCATGACTCGACCTTCGCCTTCCCGAGCCCGTTTGGGAGTTGCAACGAAGAGACAAAATCGAAATTGTGAAGAAAAAGGGGGTTTTGAATGTTTTTTATGAAAAGCTACTCAGTGATTGGTATCATGTGTCAGACATTTTGATTTGGAACATGAAGCCGAAAAAACAGGTACAGTTATAAACATGGTTTACTGAACAATTGATTGTATCGGAAGTGGATGCGTCAGTAATATATATTAACCATGAACTGCAGTGCAGAACAGATCAATGGCAGTAGCTATAGTGGAACATTGCCTGGAGGTGCTGGACCTATTTAGTTCAAACATAGTGTACGTACACATCCAACAAACTTCCACAGGTGCAGGCAGGTACTAATAATACCATAGAAAAAATGAAGATGAATGCCTGCACACTTTCTAATCGAATCCAAATCGAAAGGAAACCCTGTTTGTCATTTCATGATGTATTGTTGCATTTCTGTGCATCTTATTGTACCTTTTGGAGACAGTGTGTTAATGGAGCACTACCTGGAGGTGAGGTTTGCCAGTTTACATGGAACTGCATGTCAAAACAGCAGCCTGAGCAGGCTCTCTGGAGGGAATGTACTAGCAGGAGACGCCTGATAGTGGGTGGGTGGATGGATGGGTCGGTGTCTCTCGCTCTCAACACAAATGGCTTCATGCTTTTTATCTTAGATGCAAGTACCAACATATTCTCCCATTGCACTCATCTCATTGGAAGCAAGATGAAGTGTACAGTAAACACAGTGCCACATTGTAGGCCTCTGTGTGAGCGGTAGAAACACTTTTTAACACAGATGATCCATCAGTATGTATGTGTGGGTGTGGAAGGTGAACTGATAAAATAAATGGTGTAACTCTTATTGTATATGTACCGCTACTCATCCAATACAACGCCTCCAGAAATCCAAAGTGTGCATCGTATTCTCTGCCACACAGAGAGGAGAGAAAATATGGTAGATTGCACCTAACACATACTAATTGCGGTGCCCAAAAATGACAACACTAAGAAAAGTAAGCATGCTGGGGTTGAGGTTTGCATGAGGAATCACTTTGCTGTGAATAAATAGCTTCAAACAAACAGTGGCTGATAGCTGCCTGGTCAAACAGGACCACTCTCAATAATAGCGGCAATACAAGCAGTGAATGTAAAGTGTGATTCTAAAAGAAAAAGGCTGATGTGTTTACCTTGATTGAAGGCTTCTTGGTGGAAAACCCTCTGTACCAACCTAAAGAGAAACCAAAGATTCATAGTCCCTGTTCAGCTGGTTGATATGTCCACACACACACACACACACACACACACACACACACACACACACACACACACACACACACACACGCTTTTTTTAGCTGAAGGTAAAGTGAGTATACTATACTATACTATACAATGTTATTCTCTATAAACTGTTATTCAGCAGCTCTTACCTTCACTCTTCTCCAGGATCTGCACCGTCTCTCCTATCTCCAGAACCAGGGCCTGACATACTGAGCCCCGGAAGTTACAAATAACTGAGAAAAAATAAAAAGGGTAAACATTATAAACTTCATGAAGTTATGTCTGTTTCTGTTATAGCCAACGTGTGTTTTTTTCTGATATTGTTCATTCAGTGAATAGAGATTACTCAAAGACTCAAAGCTCTGCTCATCATTACATCCCTTTCCTGTAAACAGAAACAGTCAAGTGCCCAGCCTAAGGATGAGATACTCTGTCCTTGGCTTTATCCTTGTGTTACTTTCCACGAGGTGCATCCCTCCCCATCAGTCATGTTTTCAAACAGCATGTGTTTTGGTTTGTCGCCGAGCTGTTAACAGCTTTTTTTTTTTTTAATAAGCCGTTTCCTGCAAACAGTCCTCGCAAAGGAGCCCCAGCTCAACCAACTGGAAACAGGCCCCCCTCCCTGAAGTGTGTAGGCATTTTAAAAAGGCAATTGATTCTTAAGCAGTCCTGATTTTAATACAATGTAAAGTTAAGTCTCCAAATATGGACCCTACACATAGCACACATTCTGCTGCTAAACAGTAGGGGTAAACGCTCCTCCATCATATCTGTGCATAAATCTTCAATGCTGAACTGAACTGTGTGCTGTCTGTGTGTTCTCACTGCAGCATAAATTCAACCAATGCCCTTTAAAGTATGCAGAGTACTGCTGGCTGAATCAAATACTGTGACTCAGAGAACATGATTAAGGATGCATTAGCGCCATCTTCAGGGGACCCGTACTATAGAGTACTACCTTTAATACCTCTTAAATGGTGCATCAGTCGAGGAGCAGAGTAACTTAACAGCAGAACAGAGATGTAATGTCTACAGGCCTCAGTACAAGGCAAACTTGTTTGGCGACGACAGGGCTCCATTCACGATTCCAAAACCCACAAATGGTGGCCCTTGGAGGAGAGTTCTGTGTGAGTCATTATGCTAATGACCCAGTCAGGGGACCCAATGAGTGGGGGGAGGGGAGAAGGGAGAGGCCAGAGCACTTGTTCGGTTTGTGGGAAACGAGCACTTAGTTCCTCTGCTACGGTAGCTATGGCAACAGATCATCTATAAAACTGTAGGGCTTTCTTCACTGTATAACTGCTGCAGGGATCTGGGCATTTTAAAAAGGCAGGAATATAGATGTGCTGCTGCTGCGCACAGGGTCCAAATCACAAGCACAGGGCATAGATCAGATAGAGAGAGATGGAGCGAGATAATCTGAACATATAACCATCTAAGTGACAAGAGAGAAAGACTTGAAGAGGGATCTTCTTGTCACTTTCTCTAACTCTGCGACAGGTCTAATACCAACCTGGCCTAAACATTCTCTACTTCAAAGTCCTTGTCTTTTAATGTCCCCTAGTTCGTGTAAGTTGCTTAATTACACTGGAACCATTATGAGACCCTCAGCAGAGTGCCCATTTCAGAACAAGATGGGACTGTTTCACTGGAGATTGTGGTTCTATTTCACAGGCTCTGTTGACACTGCTCTTTACTTGGATTTGAAATATTCCCTTGCTGAAATGTGGATCCATGTTTTATCACTATTCCCCATATTGTGTCTCAAAAGTAATGCACTATTTAGTATCTTCAATTACATCACGATTCCCCATATTGTGCCTCAAAAGTAATGCACTATATAGTATCTTCAATTGCATCACTATTCCCCATGTTGTGCCTCAAAAGTAATGCACTATATAGGGAATTGGGTGTCATTTGAGACACAAACTCAGAAACAAACAAGCAAATCTGCATTACTAAAAAGTACTGAACTCACTTCCTTTTCCATCTATCAATCACATGCCTACTGGGGTGGTGCCCAACCAACAGTATAGTTACTGTACAATGCATCAATACAGGGAGTGACTGTAACAACAACAGTTGAGTTCAGAGTTCAGATTCAAACTGAAAATGTTGATGTGCGAGTACATTAGGGTGTGTGATAAATGAGACCTGGCAGAAGCAAGGCATTTCCACAATCAACAACCGGTGTGAGTAAAATAGTAGCCAACAGTGAACGGTAATGGCAGTGTCCACTCATCGGAAAACACAAACCAAGACAGAAATGTACAGTAAAAGTAGTGAAGTGAGAGAGTAATATCTAAATGGGCAAAAGGAAAAACGTATATGTTGATTGTTGATGATTTGCAACAAACTGATGTTAGTTGAGGAGCCTGCTTATGATTAGGAAGTTGTTCCTTAATTCCTCAACTTTGGAATTCAGATTAAATCTTATTTTTGCAGAGATTCAGCTGAAGCCATTTTTTTTTAAAGGCAACAGCAGTTTATGTGGGCCCACAATGTACAATGATGGTAGGCAGATGCTGCAGTTTTGTGCTCCCTGCAGTGTGAAAACAGAGAAGGGCCACACACACACAAACCCACCCAACCACCCACACACACAGAGAGAAAGAGACTGACTTACACACACCCACACACACAGAGAAAGAGACTTACCTACATAGATTACAGAGATCAAGGTTAAGTCAGTGTTGCTTTGTAAATTAGTAAGCCAATGTTGTGGAGTTACAGGCTCCTTCCTATCAGTCATCTTTTGTTAGGTTTGTAAAGTGAACAAGAGAAAAAAAGCTCAGTTGAATTGATCCTTGATTTTTAAAACAGTGTTTACATTGTTCACTTTTATATCACATGGATGTCTACAAAGCCTTTTGTATAGTTGTATATCTATTCAACCCAGGTCTTTACAGTGTGTGTCACTCTCTCAGTCCCCAGGCTAAATCAACCATGTAAATAGCCTCGTTCAAATATGCACAGCACACAAAATTATCATTACTATGCACAAATTTGTATGGTCATCAAAATGACACAGTGTGGAAAAAAAATGTTTTATAGAACTATTCATCAAAATGAAAATCAAAGTAGTTTCTCTGGCGATAAGATAATGAACTCCAGACTGAAGTCACAGTCATCCAAGAATGATCTATCTATTCTTTCACCACAGACATACACATCACTCATTGTAAATATCGCTTAATGGAACATGGAGGTAAGTAGGTTACTGCTCTCTGAGTTCAGCTTTGATTCTGTGTTGATGGAAACATTTAGCAAACAGACAGCACACATGGTCAGGAAAACAAAGCTGAGAGAGACAGACATACTGTACTAGATTGTACTGTACTATGCCCTGAAGGGCAGTTTAAAGGGCAGCGAGCATCAAACCCCACCAACAAGAGTAAATGCAAACCTACATCTCTTTTTGGGGCAACTTCACATGAACTGAAGCAAAAGCAATGAATTTACATAGTAAATTGTTGACAGGGACAGCATAACAACAGTACACAGAGGGTGAGCATGGTTTCTGAGGAGGCTTTATGGTACCATAAAGAATGTACAGAAAGGAGTACACTAGCAGATGGATGATAAAGGGACAGTTCACACCAAAAAAACATTTTAAATGACATATCCCATTCAAGTCACGGGACGATATCAGAAACTTTCACACATCGAATGAAATCATATATAAGCAACTTTGTTGAGCTTCACAATCAATTATAGATGTTTTCAGATGATGTGCAAAAAAAATGCTAATATTGGTCCCATGACTGGAAACAGTGCCAGGGACACTTAAACAAAGCACAGATTGCTATCATACCTTGTCCATTGAAAGCTTGCCGGGTAATGAAACCAATGTGTCATTCTGTAACGTGGGTGAACTATCCCTTTAAACTGCAGCATCTTTACTTGCAAGATCATCTAAAACTACAGAGAAATACATGTCTTGAAGGACATCACATTACTGATGTACAATGCGTCTTACCCTTTCTGACCACTGTATGCAGTTCATTCTTAAATCTGTGATTGTTTTACTATTATTTAAGTGTTGTATTGAATAGAAACTTCCTGGATGCTTTCAGAGCCAAACCAAAACATTACTGGTAGGGCTGGTGATCACAGTGAAGCGCATCAGAGATTAGTTCCTTTAGCCATTCCAGTAATGCATTGTGACTAAGCATGCAGACCCCGGAGGTCCTGCTTCTCTCCTAGATTTCAGTAACCCTGTCCCAGATACTCAAATGGCAAAGTAAAAAATGACACAAGAGCTTTTTCTGTTTGGCCCAATGAGTCATGCTGTTCAGCATGACCTGAATGCACGCTCACTCAGACACACACCGCATCACTGGGCTGTTCTCAGGTCCTGCTAACCTAAGGACTTCTGCCACGCGAGTGCCCGAGTGCTTTTGTCAGATCTGATTTCAGAACAGCAACCAGATCTGTCTGAGTGAGCATGGCACCCATCTGCAGTGGAGATCACATGACTACTTGATGACCACATTACCTTTTATTACATTTCAAAAGAGCAAACACTCACGCAAACACACACGAACACATACACAGATGCCACCAGACACACATGCCGCCCACCTACATACATACAGACGCACGCAACACACACATACACAAATGTTTAAAAATAGGCCATATTGGACTAACGCTCAACTTTCTACTGATGAGAGCAGAAATCCCATTGATTCCAAAAGCGTTGTTACTCAAGCTCTGTTTAACAACCTGCAGCAAAGGAGGTGATGAGTGGTTGTGTCCTCAGCGGGTTAAAACCATTAAGAAATGGTGCTTAGGGTATACCAAACTCTGTAATCCCCCTACCAATTGGACATTAGCTGTATCTCCTGCTTTACTTAATTATGGCTGTCCATTCATATTATTGTCCAAGATGTCATAGCTTCAAATTGCCATGACTTTCTAATTCACAGTTATATGGGAAGTTTACATACACTTTGGTTAGAGTCATTAAAACTCATTTTTCAATCACTCAATTTCACACAATTTCTTGGTAACAAACTATAGTTTTGGAAAGTCGGTTAAGGACATCTGTATCACAATTCCAGTGGGTCAGAAGTTTACATAAACAAAATTGACCGTGCCTTAAAAAGGCTTGGAAAATTCCAGAAAATGTCATGGCTTTAGAAGCTTCTGATAGGCTAATTGACATAATTTCAGTCAATTGGAGGTGTACCTGTGGATGTATTTCAAGGCTTACTGTCAAATTCAGTGCGTCTTTGCTTGACATCATGTAAAAATCAAAGGAAAATTAGCCAATACGTCAGAAAACAAAATTGACCTCCACAAGTCTGGTTCATCCTTGAGAGCCATTTCCAAATGCCTGAAGGTACCACGTTCAACTGTACAAACAATAGTTCGCAAATATAAACGCCATGTGATCATGCAGCCGTCAGGAAGGGGACGCCTTCTGTCTCCTAGAGATTAATGTACTTTGGTGCAAAAAAGTGCAAATCAATCCCAGAACAACAGCAAAGGACCTTGTGAAGATGCTGGAGGAAACGGGTACAAAAGTATCTATATCCACAGTAAAACAAGTCCTATATCGACATAACCTGAAAAGCCGCTCAGCAAGGAATAAGCCACTGCTCCAAAACCGCCATAAAAAAGCCAGACTACGGTTTGCAACTGCACATGGGGACAAAGATCATACTTTTTGGAGAAATGTCCCCTGGGCTGATGAAACAAAAATAGAACTGTTTTGCCATAATGACCATCGTTATGTTTGCAGGAAAAAGGGGGAGGCTTGCAAGCTGAAGAACACCATCCCAACGGTGAAGCACGGGGGAGGCAGCATCATGTTGTGGGGGTGCTTTGCTGCAGGAGGGATTGGTGCACTTCACAAAATCGATTGTATCATGAGGAAGAAAAATTATGTGGATATATTGAAGCAACATCTCAAGACATCAGTCAAGAAGTGAAGCTTGGTCGCAAATGAGTCTTCCAAATGGACAATGACCCCAAGCATACATCCAAAGTTGTGGAAAAATGGCTTAAGGCCAACAAAGTCAAGGTATTGGAGTGGCCATCACAAAGCCCTGACCTCAATCCGACAGAAATTTTGTGGGCAGAGCTGAAAAAGCGTGTGCGAGCAAGGGGGCATACAACCATGACTCAGTTACAGCTCTCTCAGGAGGAAGGGGCCAAAATTCACCAAACTTATTGTGGGAAGAATGTGAAAGGCTACCCGAAACGTTTGACCCAAGTTTAATTTGTTTAAGGTAAGGCTACCAAATACTAATTGAGTGAATGTAAACTTCTGACCCACTGGGAATGTGATGAAAGAAATAAAAGCTGAACTAAATTATTAATAAAAATCACTCGACTATTATTCTGACCTGTCACATTCTTAAAATAAAGTGGTGATCCTAACTGACCTAAGACAGGGAATTTGTACTAGGTTTAATGTCGGGAATTGTAAAAAACTGAGTTGATATGCATTTGGCTACGGTGTGTGTAAATTTCCGACTTCAACTTATTTCTATATTGAGTTGCACTTGAGCCGTTGCATGTGGAGGAGCAAGGGCATGCCAATGTCAGAGCCACATGAGGGGCAGATGTTTCTGAACCAGAGTGAGAAGTGAATACTGTCATGTGTACAGCTATTGCCAACTACCATATCACTTCACTACCACCAGATACAACTGTTGGAACTACCTACAAATCACCTGCTAAGTTTGGGAAGAGGACACAGGGGTGAGATACTGTATAGTGACGAAGACATTCACAGAGACGTATTATGTTCAATAAAAAAAACAAATAATGAGGTTGTCTAAAAGGAGATATTCCATTTTTCATTATTTGCGTTCTACATGTTCTCTTTGTTAGCCTGTGCCCATTAAGATAAGATGGGAGGAATGAGGCCCACAGAGAAGAGTACAGCAGCTTTTAGATAGTATGGTAGAAGTTACCTCTAAAAAAGATCTAGGATCAGATACCGCACTTCGTTTTAAACTGTATAGTAGAAGTTGCCCCAAACGCGGATCTAGGAACAGATACAATTGCCCCAATCCTGACCATTGGGTGGATGAAGAAATGTGTCCCAAATGCAATAGTCAGACTCCAAGTAGATACTTCCAATCAAAACTGAAAACTCAATGTCAGTGTGTAGCTTTCAACATTGGACGTGATTTTCACAAGGACAGCTTCAAATATCAAGCATCAAACCTTAGCAGCATCCCACAAATCTGATGAATATGTGACTTTTGTTTACTCTGGCAAATTCTGAGTAGTAGCGAAATGGACACCGCGGGTCTTCTAGCAGTGTGCAGTCCTATGCCTCTGGCTGTAGCCTACTCCGGTGTTTTTCAAATCGTGGGCCTACGTACAGGGTTTCACATTTTGTTCTAACCACCACTAACACGCGTGACGATTAGCTGAATCAGGTGTGTGCACTGCAATGTTGCGCTTACAAAATTGTGCCACCGGAATTGACAAACGCTTGTCATATTCGCTGCTTTCTGCGTTTCAGCACCCTGGACAGCGACACGCGGTTGGTTGAAGCATAATTTTTAGCACCACGGACAGCGAAACGAAAAGGATGGCTGGTTAAATCAAAAGGTACAGTACACTGTGTGCTCTCAAACTTGCTTCTCTCCCGTTCTACACCAATGACTTCTCTTTGTTGAACACAAATCAATAGTTCTGGAGTCTGGGTATTTTGTCGAACCTATACTACAACAAGCAGTGCAGTGTGTGTTCTGAGCGAACTGATTCAACATGACTCATTCAAATCGCCAGGAACATTTTGCAGATAGTTCCAATACTCCTGATATAAATGACCCATTACCTCTGGGGCTACTAGCACTTTTCACAATGATTCGGCTTGAGCATTATGACATAGTGGTTGTAGATCACAGATGGTGGTAGTAGTAGTAGTAGCTAAGTAGTCGTGGTGCTGTGTTACAAATGCCGACAGGTAAGCTTGCGCATACTCAGACTCTTGGCTACACCTGTTGGCATAACGCTATCCCATTGCCCCCTCGTGGTTTCCAGTCGAATGCCTTTTCAGATAGGCATTGAAGAGCGTCAGAGCCTATCTGAACACAATTATTGACGCATTTTCAAAACATACAATGTAGCCTAGTATGAATGAATGATAAGCATACTGTAGGACTGGGTTATGGATGGCCACTGGTGATACAGGCATACAGAGGTAGCATGCCTATACTAGGCGATATCATCCCACGCAATAACCGATATTTTACCTTTTCTTATTGTCAGGTTATCCTCAGCCATTAAGCACCGCTGATAGACTTGTGTTTTGTAAGCTATAGCCTCATTACATGAATTTAAAACACTAGACATTGTGACTGTTTGATGCGAATACCTTACAGTTACATATAATAACCTGTATGACCAAACAGGATATCAAATCCGAAGCTGTGATCGTCACAGCGCTTCTTCATAAGAAAATAATCCGTTTTGAATGAGAAAAGTACATCACATTGAAAATAATTCATAAAAAAAAAGATAAATAGCCAGATAAATACTGAATCGACTCACCAACTCCGATTTTTTCCTCTTCTGTCGGTATCCACATCTTGGGATTTTTGTTATTTTCCCACCTGGAGACCAAGCCTCATTCTGTCGATATCGTGGGAGGATTTGGCTAAATGAAAGCTATAGGAATATCCCCGGCTCTTTATGTATCGAACGGGACTAGGCTACAACTCGTTAGAAATATAGGCTATTATAGGCAACAACATAGAATGGACCACCAATGTCTTCGCCCGCGGTTCCTTTATCCCCCGGTCTGCTCTGCTCGCTGTGTCTCCTAGTCACACAAGATGCAGTCTCGGTGTCCACCTACCCAATACACACGGTCATCTAAATCTCCAAACGCTATTGTTGCAGCAGCATCTCGATAGGAACGGGAATGTTTTTTTTTACGGTTTATTTATGTATTTCCAGGTTAGTCATTAGCCTGTGGTTCATTACCAAGTCGGATTCCCAATTATCAACAACGCTGTGATATCGGGTCCCCGCGATTGGGTTGAGTCAGACGATAATTAACACTCGTGATATTGTCCGCCGGTCCAAACTGGTATTGAGGGGCAAGACATTTTCAGAAAACTGCTATATACTGTAAGATGCGCCATCTTCATGGTCGTCACATGACTCGTTTTGTCAATACGGTTGTGTTAAGCATTTACAAATGTAAATTTGACTGTCGGAGCGCAACTGCATGGCAATTGCATCCATCACTAATTGCACTTTCACAGTCATGGGCAGCTACCTAGCTTCCACTGTGCCTTAAAATTGAATCTTCAGCTCCTGGGCTAAACCAAGCTGTCCATGCTATTACATCAGTTACTGGAACCAAGACTGAGATGTGGTAGGCTTTCCTTACAGGGTATGTCAAAAAATGTTTACAGAACCTCTTTATTAGTCTATATACACACTTAAAAAGGGATCTGCCAGGAGAATGTTATTTCAAATCAAATTGTATTGGTCACATGGCTAGCAAATGTTATTGCGAGTGTAGCAAACAGTGCATTAATATCTAACAATTACCTAACATACACAAATCAAAGGAATGGAATAAGAATATATACACAAATACATGGATGAGCATTGACAGAGCTGCATTGTTTCCTAGGAACGCGAAGCGAGGCGGCCATCTTTGTCAGCGCCGGAGGTTCAGTATATACATAGATGAGTAATGCCAGATATGTAAACAATATTAGTGGCATTATTAAAGTGACTAGTGATCCATTTATTAAAAGTGGCAAATGATTTCAAGTCTGTATGTAGGCAGCAGCCTCCCTGTGCTAGTGATGGCTGTTTAACAGTCAGATGGCCTTGAGATCTAAGCTGTTTTTCAGTCTTTCGGTCCCAGCTTTGATGCACCTGTACTGATCTCACCTTTTGGGGTTGTGGCGGGGTGAACAAGCAGTGGCTTGGGTGGTTGTCATCTTTGATGCTATTTTTGGCCTTCCTGTGACATCGGGAGCTGTAGCTGTCCTAGAGGGTAGGTAGTTTGAACCCTGTGATGCGTTGAGCAGACCGCACCACCCTCTGGAGAGCCGTATCAGGCAGTGATGCACCCCGACAGGATGTTCTCAATTGGGCATATGTCAAAGTTAAGGGTTTTAGGTGACAAGGCAAATTTCTTTAGCCTCCTGAGGTTGAAGAGGCGCTGTTGCGCATTCCACCTTCTCCACTGCTGTCCCGTTGATGTGGATAGGGGGGTGCTCCCTCAGCTGTTTCCTGAAGTCCACTCTCATCTCCTTTGTTTTGTTGACATTGAGTGAGAGGTTATTTTGCTGACACCACACTTCGAGTGCCCTCATCTCCTCCCTGTAGGCCGTCTTGTCATTGTTGGTAATCAAGTCCACTACTGTTGTGTCGTCTGCAAACTTGATTGAGTTGGAGGTGTGCATGGTCACGCAGTCATATGTGAACAGGGAGTACAAGAGGCGGCCTATGTTTAATGCATATTAATCAATCAGAAATGGAAAAAGGTGAACTTAATCTTATAGTCTATCAATCAACATACATCAATCAAACATGAGTAAAAGGGTCTGAAAACTTATGTAAATGTTTTTTTTTTCTTTGTTACTAAGGGGTATTGTGTGTAGATCGATAAGGGGAAAAAACACTTTAATCCATTTTAGAATAAGGCTGTAATCTAACAAAATGTGGAAAAAGTCAAAAGGTCTGAATACTTTACAAATGCACTGTATGTGTGAAATAATGAATGGAAAATATGAAATATGAATTTAAATATTGTACCTGACTAGTTCTGTCTTCTACAATTACTGTACAACGTAATCATATCAGCAAACATATCAGTGGGTTATTGAATCCAGTCAGCTTACTGCATTCAGAACGGCAGAGGGCTCAAAGAATGCGGTCTTCCTGCCAGTACTGAAACCCATTAAAGTCCTTGTGAAAATATATTTTGGGAAACACAATCTAATATTTTTGCCTTGAAAACCAGCACAGCTACCTGGAGTATAACATCATCCTCCTGCCGCCCTGGGTCAGAGCATGATATGCAGAATGTCATGCTGTACAGGGAGAACAAATATATTCCAGGTGAAATAACTTTACTGTACATAAATAAAGATTTATAAAAAATACAATGATCCGATGATTGAGTCTCAGAATGTTTGATGTGTACAGTCCTGGCCAAAAGTTGAGAATGACACAAATATTAATTTTCACCAAGTCTGCTTCCTCCGTTTTTATGATGGTATTTATGCATATACTCCAGAATATTATGAAGAGTGATCAGATGAATTGCAATTAATTGCAAAGTCCCTCTTTGCCATGCAAATTAACTGAATCTCAAAAAAAACATTTCCACTGTATTTCAGACCCGCCACAAAAGGACCAGCAGACATCATGTCAGTGATTCTCTCATTAACACAGGTGTGAGTGTTGACGAGGACAAGGCTGGAGATCACTGGCATACTGTTTGAGTTCGATTAACAGACAGGAAGCTTCAAAAGGAGGGTGGTGCTTGGAATCATTGTTCTTCCTCTGTCAACCATGCTTACCTGCAAGGAAACACGTGCCGTCATCATTGCTTTGCGCAAAAAGGGCTTCACAGGCAAGGATATTGCTGCCAGTAAGATTGCACCTAAATCAACCATTTATCGGATCATCAAGAACTTCACGGAGAGTGGTTCAATTGTTGTGAAGGCAGCTTCAGGGCGCCCAAGAAAGTCCAGCAAGCGCCAGGACCGTCTCCTAAAGTTGATTCAGCTGCGGGATCGGGGCACCACCAGGACAGAGCTTGCTCAGGAATGGCAGCAGGCAGGTGTGAGTGCCTCTGCACGCACAGTGAGGTGAAGACTTTTGGAAGATGGCCTGGTGTCAAGAAGGGCAGTAAAAGAAGCCACTTCTCTCCAGGAAAAACATCAGGGACAGACTGATATTCTGCAAAAAGGTACAGAGATTGGACTGCTGAGGACTGGGGTAAAGTCATTTCCTCTGATGAATCCCCTTTCTGATTGTTTGGGGCTTCTGGAAAAAAGCTTTTCCGGGTGAAGACAAGGTGAGCGCTACCATCAGTCCTGTGTCATGCCAACAGTAAAGCATCCTGAGACCATTCATGTGTGGCGTTGCTTCTCAGCCAAGGGAGTGGGCTCACTCACAATTTTGCCTAAGAACACAGCCATGAATAAAGAATGGTACCAACACATCCTCCGAGAACAACTTCTCCCAACCATTCAGGAACAGTTTGGTGACGAAAAATGCCTTTTCCAGCATGATGGAGCACCTTGCCATAAGGCAAAAGTGATAACTAAGTGGCTCGGGGAACAAAACATTGATATTTTGGGTCCATGGCCAGGAAACTCCCCAGACCTTTATCCCATTGAGAACTTCTGGTCAATCCTCAAGAGGCGGGTGGACAAACAAAACCCCACAAATTATGACAAACTCCAAGCATTGATTATGCAAGAATGGGTTGCCATCAGTCAGGATGTGGCCCAGAAGTTAATTGAAAGCATGCCAGGGTGGATTGCAGAGGTCTTGAAAAAGAAGGGTCAACACCGCAAATATTGACTCTTTGCATCAACTTCATGTAATTGTCAATAAAAGCCTTTGACACTTATGAAACGCTTGTAATTAAACTTCAGTATTCCATAGTAACATCTGACAGAAATATCTTAAGACACTGAAGCAGCAAACTGTGAAAAGTAATACTTGTGTCTTTCTCTAATCAGTTTGCAAATGATTTGTAATTATGTTCTGGCCCCCAACACTCAGCTAAAGAAAATAAAACCAGACCGTGGCTGAATCTAGTTGATGATCTAGTTGATGATCCCTGATCTAGCTTGACATTTGATTCCTATTCCTACTGACAAAAATAAGAACTGATGTCAACGCAATATAATTATGTTATGTTATAAAAATCTGGACCCCTACAAATCAGCCGGGCTAGACAATCTGGACCCTTTCTTTCTAAAATTATCTGCCGAAATTGTTGCCACCCCTATTACTAGCCTGTTCAACCTCTCTTTCGTGTCGTCTGAGATTCCCAAAGATTGGAAAGCTGCTGCTGTCATCCCCCTCTTCAAAGGGGGGGGACACTCTTGACCCAAACTGCTACAGACCTATATCTATCCTACCATGCCTTTCTACGGTCTTCGAAAGCCAAGTCAACAAACAGATTACCGACCATTTCGAATCTCACCATACCTTCTCTGCTATGCAATCTGGTTTCAGAGCTGGTCATGGGTGCACCTCAGCCACGCTCAAGGTCCTAAACGATATCTTAACCGCCATCGATAAGAAACATTACTGTGCAGCCGTATTCATTGATCTGGCCAAGGCCTTCGACTCTGTCAATCACCACATCCTCATCGGCAGACTCGAGAGCCTTGGTTTCTCAAATGATTGCCTCGCCTGGTTCACCAACTACTTCTCTGATAGAGTTAAGTGTGTCAAATTGGAGGGTCTGCTGTCCGGACCCCTGTCAGTCTATGGGGGTGCCACAGGGTTCAATTCTTGGACCGACTCTCTTCTCTGTATACATCAATGAGGTCGCTCTTGCTACCGGTGAGTCTCTGATCCACCTCTACGCAGACGACACCATTCTGTATACTTCCGGCCCTTCTTTGGACACTGTGTTAACAACCCTCCAGGCAAGCTTCAATGCCATACAACTCTCCTTCCGTGGCCTCCAATTGCTCTTAAATACAAGTAAAACTAAATGCATGCTCTTCAACCGATCGCTACCTGCACCTACCCGCCTGTCCAACATCACTACTCTGGACGGCTCGGACTTAGAATACGTGGACAACTACAAATACTTAGGTGTCTGGTTAGACTGTAAACTCTCCTTCCAGACCCATATCAAACATCTCCAATCCAAAGTTAAATCTAGAATTGGCTTCCTATTTTGCAACAAAGCATCCTTCACTCATGCTGCCAAACATACCCGTGTAAAACTGACCATCCTACCAATCCTCGACTTTGGCGATGTCATTTACAAAATAGCCTCCAATACCCTACTCAACAAATTGGATGCAGTCTATCACAGTGCAATCCATTTTGTCACCAAAGTCCCATATACTACCCACCATTGCAACCTGTACGCTCTCATTGGCTGGCCCTCGCTTCATACTCGTCGCCAAACCCACTGGCTCCATGTCTTCTACAAGACCCTGCTAGGTAAAGTCCCCCCTTATCTCAGCTCGCTGGTCACCATAGCATCTCCCACCTGTAGCACACGCTCCAGCAGGTATATCTCTCTAGTCACCCCCATAACCAATTCTTTCTTTGGCCGCCTCTCCTTCCAGTTCTCTGCTGCCAATGACTGGAACGAACTACAAAAATCTCTGAAACTGGAAACACTTATCTCCCTCACTAGCTTTTAGCACCAACTGTCAGAGCAGCTCACAGATTACTGCACCTGTACATAGCCCACCTATAATTTAGCCCAAACAACTACCTCTTTCCCAACTGTATTTAATTGATTTATTTTGCTCCTTTGCACCCCATTATTTTTATTTCTACTTTGCACATTCTTCCATTGCAAAACTACCATTCCAGTGTTTTACTTGCTATATTGTATTTACTTTGCCACCATGGCCTTTTTTGCCTTTACCTCCCTTCTCACCTCATTTGCTCACATTGTATTTAGACTTGTTTATACTGTATTATTGACTGTATGTTTGTTTTACTCCATGTGTAACTCTGTGTCGTTGTCTGTCGAACTGCTTTGCTTTATCTTGGCCGGGTCGCAATTGTAAATGAGAACTTGTTCTCAACTTGCCTACCTGGTTAAATAAAGGTGAAATAAAATAAAAAATAAATAAAATGTTTAACAGAATTGGTTAGTGACAGCCAGTGAGAGAAAATAGTATGGTAGAGTAGCGAAGTACATTCTGCACCATCTGGGAAAAGCCAACATGGTATTTTAGAACCTGTAACAGGGGCACAAGAACATTTTAAAAATTAAATTAACTTTAAAACATCAACCAAACTATACAGTGTGATTTTCTGGCTCTACTTTCATTGAAGTTGATACATAGAAGACATCTAATGAACGCTTTGATTGAAAGACCAATTTGTAAGTCGCTCTGGATAAGAGCGTCTGCTAAATGACTTAAATGTAAATGTAAGACCAATTTGTAAGTCGCTCTGGATAAGAGCGTCTGCTAAATGACTTAAATGTAAATGTAAGACGTTTTACAGATGTTATTGTACACAGTAGTTTAGTACCGTTTGCCCTAATAAGATTGGCTGAGGGAGTGTTTATCCCCCTGTCATACACACGTGCAAACAAGACATACGCAGATAAAATATATTCGGTCTCCCTCTCTCTTACACACACCACACACACACACACAATTCTCTGCTCAAACATAACAGACAGACACTATAAGCTACTTTATTATGGGCAGACACAGAATCAGTCCTCCATCCCAACTACTATATTCACACAGACAAGATAGCCTCCGCTTGCAACATCACCCACAGACAGAAAAATACATGTATTCCTATCTTAGACAAGATCATGCCTGTTTTCAGCATAACACAGACATCTCCCATGCACTACTCTAGCATGCTCATACAGAACAATACCTCATACACGCACACATTTTTAAATCACTTTTAATCAAAACAAGGTTGTTTTTAGAATGTTATGATCCCATTCTATAATTATCTAATAACATTACATAATCCAATTTAACATATGGTAACCAATGGTGATGCAACAGCACACTACTGAATTAGCTGATTATATAGCAAATAGCCCATGTCTGTAGACAGAGCATATAGTCTACAATAAATAGTGAAGTACGAAACAAGTGTGTGTATTATAATATCCATAAAATAGGCTTAAATTGGGAACGGCAAATGACTAAATCTATAGTACATTTCTGAGGTATATTCTATACGTTTATGTTCTGGTCGTGAACCCCTGGCTCCTACGTAAGTTAGAGATGAGTGAACTCTTCCACCACAGCAACTGAATTATAGCTTTTGGGTGCATGATGCAGGTCATATATGTTCACACCAGGGCGTTAATCTCTTAATGTCAGGGTATTCTAATTTAGGCCTAAAGATGACCGCACTCAATCTTTAAATTAAATGGGAGCAAAAATACTTTTAGATACATACTGTACAGAACATGTTTGTTATGGCTCGTTACAAGAGCGCCTCTAACAAAGAAATTAAGAGAGGCAGAAGGAAAATAATGAAATCAAAACTAGGAAAATATCATGATTCGGGAAGAAAAATCATGATATGTTGGCAATACATGAGAGACCATCCTACATTTGAATATTGACTGTCTCGTTAAAAAGTAGCAGCAACTGAATAATACAGCTGTGCACAATTTAATACTTACCAGGAATAGCTTCTAAAACCACCCTCCCTTCCACCCAACAAAGTTCAAGGTCAAAACCATAATCCAAACAAAACACACCTCAGCCAAAATACAGTGCACTTGTTTTGCATAGCCGGGGGAACGATTTTCATTGTTTTCAACGCTATCCCTATAACCGGCCTCACCGGCAGTTTTGAGGGTGGGATTCTGTGTTTTCCACCAGGCTCCTAAATCGCCAATCAAGTGCCAAATTCACCCACCCGGACATCCCTTAATGCAAAACATGTGCACCCAGTGTCAATGCATTATTTACAGTCAGCAACTAAAACATCATCCAATGCACTTCTGTCAGGGGTGTTCCATGAGAGGACCAAACAAATCCTAAGTGTTGTTATAATATATATATATATATAAATAATAGAACAGGTTGTAGGGAAATAACAACTGAATACCAAGCAATGTCCACTAATGAACCCCCCAAAAGATGTTAACCCAAAATGTAAGGTAAAGTTTGCTTTCTGTCTTACAATATAACATTTCCTGTGTGTAGACAGCATAAATCCAATGTTGATATCAAACACTCAAAATGTAAATCTAAGCCAAATTCATACACGGTGTAAAAAAAATTTAATGTCAGGCATCATTTAAGGCCTCGTTATGTAGACATACACCTACATCAATCAGGTGCCGACAATATTTGTAGAGTCCACGGTTTTACACTCACTAATGTGAGTACAGTTCCTAAATTGCCAGCATTCAGCATTTTTAAAGAGCACCATGTTTAATCCGTTATGATTACACAGTGAAACCCAGTGGTGTTGGTCATTGATGGCACTATTGTGTGTGTGGTGGCTTGGTCGTTAGTTACGTTTGTATTGTAGGTGGTGCAGTGGAGATGAACCTGAGGATATGGCTGGTTTAGCTCCACAGATTATCAGCTCTCTGTGTGGGTGTTTGTTTTTACAGTGGCGGCCTCAAGCAGCACCTTAGTCTTTAGCAGACCACATGGGAGCTGATGCAGTACAGAAAGCTTGAGTCAGCGAACACTCTGCCTTATCAATCCACAGAGAGATGTGGTTTCCTTCAGTTTCCCCATCTAAAACAGTCTACACATGACGGTGGTCATTCAGCATTCTAGAAAATGACCAATAGTCCATAAGGGGGGAAAACTTTGAAAAGAGCTTTAATGAAATCAACATTTTAAAAGAATCGGTCTTTGTTGTGTGTACCAGTTTTTTCCCCCACTCATCAAGCAAACTGTGTAATATAAAACTATATCATAAACAAATCTTCAGTTTTTTTTTTTTTTTTCAGGAATACCATTTCCGTGGAAACTTTTTGAAAGGCGGAACTTTCTTCTGACCCTCTACTTCGGACTCTCCAATCAGCTTCTCCCACTATTGCTCCTGGGCGGTAGGTGGACATTGGGACAATATTCCAAACTCGCAGTGCTGTCGGCTCTCGCAGTTCATTTCCCAAATCCCATCCTTCTTTCTCACCAACTGTACCTTACCGTCTTGTCTCATTAACAACTGAGTGTTCACCCACGGGAGAGCTCTCACTAGATGTCCGGACATGTTGTCCTAGTTTCTCGGTCCCAGACAACTCCTCACTCATTCAGGGACAGGATTATGTCATCCTCAAGGTCTGAGCTGTCTGCTGGGTTGACAGAAAGAAAGCAAAAACAGATTTAGAGGTCCGGGGAATAACGGCCCAGTATACTGTACAAGTCACGGTGCTAGAGTAAAAATGCCACAAAGTAGAAACCGGTCTCCTGCAACAGAATGTGTGAGGGTTCATCTCTGTTTTTCCTTACTCACTCTTTAAAGATGAAATGTCCACGCAGCAGTATAGTAACACTTTTTTGAAGCAATAATTTTGATAACAAGCTTCACAGAGAACAAGGACTATTTACAAAAAGGCAAGTAATAGCCGGCATACAAAACACTGATGCGCACCGTTAAAAAGAAGTATAATAAGTCTATGAACACCATCAATAAATCCATTATTTATTTTAGTCAGATCTAAATTAACATTATGGTAAGAAAATATATTTCAGAAGAACAGAATATGAGTTGGCCTACTGTATGTTCGTTAGCAGACATTTAGCAGACAAGATATGCTTATAAATCCTGTGCCATTATATGACTTTATAGTTAGAAGAATATAATTGAACTTAACTGAATAAAATAGTAATGGGAAAATATCCTTAAGTTTTGTGAATGCAGTGCCTTCAGAAAGTATTCAGACCATTTGACTTTTTACACTTTGTTACGTTACAGCTTTATTCTAAAAGGTATTAAATAAAATCTACACACAATACCCCATAATGACAAAACGAAGACAAGTTCAGACATTTTTGCAGATATAAAAATAAAAAAACGTATTTACATAAGTATTCAGACCCTTTGCTACGAGACTCAAAATTGAGCTCAGGTAAAGCTCCTGTTTCCACTGAGCATGGAATGTTTCTACAACTTGATTGAAGTCCACCTGTGGTAAATTCAATATAAAAAAGGTCCCACAGTGGACAGTGCATTTCAGAGCAAAAACCAAGCCATGAGGTCGAAGGAATTATCCGTAGAGCTCCGAGACAGGATTGTGTCAAGACACAGATCTGAAGAAGGGTACCAAAAACATTTCTGCAGCATTGAAGGTACCCAAGAACACAGTGGCCTCCATCATTCTTAAATGGAAGAAGTTCGGAAACACCAAGACTCTTCCTGGAGCTGGCGGCCCGGCCAAACTAAGAAACCGGGGGAGAAGGGCCTTGGTCTGGCAGTAAAAGGCACGACTGCCCACTTGGAATTTGACAAAAGGCACCTAAAGGACTCAGACCATGAGAAACAAGATTGGTCTGATGAAAGCAAGATTGTACTCTTTGGCCTGAATGCAAGCACTATGTCTGGAAAAACAATGTCACCATCCCTACCGTGAAACATGGTGGTGGTAGAATCATGCTGTGTGGATGTTTTTCAGCGGCAGGGACTGGGAAACTAGTCAGGATCGAGACAAAGATAAATGGAGCAAAGTAAAAAGAGATCCTTGATGAAAACTTGCTCTAGAGTGCTCAGGACCTCAGACTGGGGCGAAGGTTCACCTTCCAACAGGACAAAAACCCTAAGCACACAGCTAAGACAATGCAGGAGTGGCTTCGGGACAAGTCTCTGAATGTTCTAGAGTGGCCCAGCCAGAGCCTGGACTTGAACCCTTTCGAACATCTCTGGAGAGACCTGAAAATAGCTGTGCAGCAACACTCCCCATCCAACCTGACAGACCTTGAGAATCTGCAGAGAAGCATAGGAGAAACTCCCCAAATACAGGTGTGCCAAGCTTGTTATGTCATTCCGAAGACGACTCAAGGCTGTAATCGCTGCCAAAGGTTCTTCAAAATAGTACTGAGTAAAGGGTTTGAAATAGTTCAAGAATATTCCAAGATGGCGTAGCAGTCGGACATGTGTTTTTGTCTTGTCCCTTCCTGTCCCTTGTAAACATCGTTTTTCCTTTTTTTTCGTATACAATTTAACATTTTAATATCACTTTCCATCTACGGACTGAATATTTTTGTCCTGCAACCGCCTCACCCAATGTGGTACAGATCTTCTATTTTTATACTTAAGAACTCATCAACTCAAAAGCTACCAGCTAACTGGCTACTAGTTAGCCACGGCCTGCTAGCTGTCTAAAGTACATCAGACTGGAAGAGGCCCATCGGACAAATTCTTTGGCCACGATACCCAACATACGGAGCCCAGCTGATCCGTTGCCTGAACCGGAACCCCAACAGAAGCTAGCCAGCTAACTAGCTACTAGATAGTAGTCAGCTAGCCATTGCTAGGGGTCATCAGCCACCTCTAGCACGGACAACTCTCACCAGTCTGCACAGTGCGACTCAAACCAGAGCAAATCTGACAAACTTTTCTCCATATCTCCGAATTCCTACTGCAAGCTCTGAACCTTTTTTTTCCTTCACCTGGATCATCACAGCTAACTAGCTGCTATTCGAGGGGCCACTCCTGGCTAACGTCACTGTCCCAAAGAAGAACCAATTAGCCTGGAGCTAGCCTTGCCTGGCCCATCTCCCGGCTAGCTAAAGAGGTCCATCAGCCACTACTATACCTTTTTTTGATAACTGGCTTGGATCCCCGCCGACTCATCACGACTGGACCACCGACGTGATTCGCCCGGTGGGGTTTTTCCTCAACTGGCTCCGCCGTCGCTTTGTCCCCTGAAATCCCATCCACTAGCATGCTAGCCGCGGCCTGCTGGCTGTCCAGAGCACATCGGCCTGTTAGCTTAAGAGGCCCACCGAACAAATTCTTTGGCCACTATACCTATTCTGCCAATTGGCATGCCGATGTAATAGCACGAGGGGGCCACAACAGACGTCCCTCCAAGGCCCTTCTGTTAGCTTGCTAGCCCCGGCCCGCAAGCTGCCTGAAGCCTCTCGCTAACGTCAATATGCCTTGTCCATTGCTGTTTTGGTTAGTATTTATTGCCTTATTTCACTGTAGAGCCTCTGCTCTAGCCCTGCTCAATAAGATTTATTTAGTTTACACTTTAGTTCCACCTCCCACACATGCGGTAATATCACCTGGTTTAAATGATATTTGTAGGGACAATAGCTCTTTCATCGTCACACTATGCACAGGTTTACCCCCACTGTATTCACATCCTACCATACCTTTGTCTGTACATTATGCCTTGAATCTATTCTACCGTGCCCAGAAAACTGCTCCTTTCACTCTCTGTTCTGAATGTACTAGACAACCAGTTATTTTAGCCTTTAGCCATACCCTTATCCTACTCCTCCTCTGGTGATGTGGAGGTTAATCCAGGCACTGCAGTACCTAGCTCCACTCCCAGGCGCTATGATTTGCTGACTTCTGTATCCATAAAATCCTTGGTTTCGTGCATGTTAACATTCGAAGCCTCTCCCCTAAGTTTGTTTTATTCAATGCCCTAGCACACTCTGCCAACCCGGATGTGCTAGCCGTGTCTGAATCCTGGCTCAGGAAGACCCCCAAAAACCCTGAAATTTCCATCCCTAACTTTAAAATTTTCTGACAAGATAGAACTCCCACTCATTAAAATTATCTCCCAAAATTTTTGCAACCCCTATTACTAGCCTGCTCAACCTCTTTCGTATCGTCTGAGATTCCCATAGATTGGAAAGCTGCCGCTGTCATCCCCCTATTCAAAGGGGGAGACACTAGACCCAAATTGCTACATACATCTATCCTACCCTGCCTTTCTAAGGTCTTCGAAAGCCAAGTCAACAAACAGATTACCAACCATTTCCAATCACATCGTACCGTCTCCGCTATGCAATCTGGTTTCAGAGCTGGTCATGGATGCACCTCAGCCACGCTCAAGGTCCTAAACGATATCATAACCGCCATCGATAAGAGACATTACTGTGCAGCTGTATTCATCGACCTGGCTAAGGCTTTCAACTCTATCAATCCCCATATTCTTATTGGCAGACTCAACCGCCTTGGTTTCTCAAATGATTGCCTCGCCTGGTTCACCAACTACTTCTCTGATAGAGCTCAGTGTGTCAAATCAGAAGGCATGTTGTCCGGACCTCTTGCAGTCTCTATGGCAGTGCCACAGGTTTCAATTCTCGGGCAGACTCTTCTCTGTATATATCAATGATGTTGCTCTCGCTGCTGGTGATTCTCTGATCCACCTCTACGCAGACAACACCATTCTGTATACTTCTGGCCCTTCTTTGGACACAAAACTAACCTCCAGACGAACGTCAATGCCATACAACTCTCCTTCCGTGGCCTCCAATTGCTCTAAAATGCAAGTAAAACTAAATGCATGCTCTTCAACCGATCACTGCCCGCACCCTGCCCACCCATCCACCATCACTACCCTAGACGGTTCTAACTTAGAATACATGGACAACTACAAATACCTAGGTGTCTGGCAAGACTGTAAACTCTCCTTCCACTCACATTAAGCATCTCCAATCCATCCAGCATCCTTCATGCTGCTAAACATACCCTCGTAAAACTGACCATCCTACCGATCCTCAACTTCAGCGATGTCATCTGTAAAATAGCCTCCAACACTCTACTCAACAAATTGGGTGCAGTCTCACACTGCCATCTGTTTTGTCACCAAAGCCCCATATATTACCCACCACTGCGACCTATACGCTCTCGTTGGCTGGCCCTCGCTTCATACTCGTCGCCAAACCCACTGGCTCCAGGTCATCTACAAGTCTCTGCTAGGTAAAGCCCCGCCTTATCTCAGCTCACTGGTCACCATAGCAGCACCCACCCGCAGCACGTGCTCCAGCAGGTATATCTCACTGGTCACCCCCAAAGCCAATTCTTCCTTTGGCAGCCTTTCCTTCCAGTTCTCTGCTGCCAATGACTGGAATGAACTGCAAAAATCACTGAAGCTGGAGACCCATATCTCCCTCACTAGCTTTAAGCACCAGCTGTCAGAGCAGCTCACAGATCACTGCACATAGCCCATCTGTAAACAGCCCATCCAACTACCTCATCTCCATACTATATTTATTTATCTTGCTCCTTTGCACCCTAGTAACACTACTTGCACATTAATCTTCTACACATCTACCATTCCAGTGTCTAATTGCTATATTCTAATTACTTTGCCACCAAGGTCTATTTATTGCCTTACCTCATTTGCACTCACTGTATATAGATTTTTATTTTTTCTACTGTATTATTGACTGTATGCATGTATGTTTGTTTATTTATTCCATGTGTAACTGATGTTGAGTGTCGAACTGCGGTGCTTTATCTTGGGACGGTCGCAGTTGTAAATGAGAACTTGTTCTCAACTAGCCTACCTGGTGAAATAAAAAGCTGAAAAAAATGTATTTTATTTTTAATACATATGCAAAAATGTCTAAAAAACAAACAGTTTTTGTTTTGTCATTATGGGGTATTGTATATACAGTGGGGCAAAAAAGTATTTAGTCAGCCACCAATTGTGTAAGTTCTCCCACTTAAAAAGATGAGGCCAAACCTTGACCCAGAAAATATAAAAAACTATCGGCCTATATCGAATCTTCCATTCCTCTCAAAGATTTTAGAGAAGGCTGTTGCGCAGCAACTCACTGCCTTCCTGAAGACAAACAATGTATACGAAATGCTTCAGTCTGGTTTTAGACCCCATCATAGCACTGAGACGGCACTTGTGAAGGTGGTAAATTACATTTTAATGGCATCGGACCGAGGCTCTGCATCTGTCCTCGTGCTCCTAGACCTTAGTGCTGCTTTTGATACCATCGATCACCACATTCTTTTGGAGAGATTGGAAACCCAAATTGGTCTACACGGACATGTTCTGGCCTGGTTTAGGTCTTATCTGTCGGAAAGATATCAGTTTGTCTCTGTGAATGGTTTGTCCTCTGACAAATCAACTGTAAATTTCGGTGTTCCTCAAGGTTCTGTTTTAGGACCACTATTGTTTTCACTATATATTTTACCTCTTGGGGATGTTATTCGAAAACATAATGTAAACTTTCACTGCTATGCGGATGACACACAGCTGTACATTTCAATGAAACATGGTGAAGCCCCAAAATTGCCCTCGCTAGAAGCATGTGTTTCAGACATAAGGAAGTGGATGGCTGCAAACTTTCTACTATTAAACTCGGACAAAACAGAGATGCTTGTTCTAGGTCCCAAGAAACAAAGAGATCTTCTGTTGAATCTGACAATTAATCTTAATGGTTGTACAGTCGTCTCAAATAAAACTGTGAAGGACCTCGGCGTTACTCTGGACCCTGATCTCTCTTTTGAAGAACATATCAAGACCATTTCGAGGACAGCTTTTTTCCATCTACGTAACATTGCAAAAATCAGAAACTTTCTGTCCAAAAATGATGCAGAAAAATTAATCCATGCTTTTGTCACTTCTAGGTTAGACTACTGCAATGCTCTATTTTCCGGCTACCCGGATAAAGCACTAAATAAACTTCAGTTAGTGCTAAATACGGCTGCTAGAATCCTGACTAGAACCAAAAAATTTGATCATATTACTCCAGTGCTAGCCTCTCTACACTGGCTTCCTGTCAAAGCAAGGGCTGATTTCAAGGTTTTACTGCTAACCTACAAAGCATTACATGGGCTTGCTCCTACCTACCTCTCCGATTTGGTCCTGCCGTACATACCTACACGTACGCTACGGTCACAAGACGCAGGCCTCCTAATTGTCCCTAGAATTTCTAAGCAAACAGCTGGAGGCAGGGCTTTCTCCTATAGAGCTCCATTTTTATGGAACGGTCTGCCTACCCATGTCAGAGACGCAAACTCGGTCTCAACCTTTAAGTCTTTACTGAAGACTAATCTCTTCAGTGGGTCATATGATTGAGTGTAGTCTGGCCCAGGAGTGGGAAGGTGAACGGAAAGGCTCTGGAGCAACGAACCGCCCTTGCTGTCTCTGCCTGGCCGGTTCCCCTCTTTCCACTGGGATTCTCTGCCTCTAACCCTGTTACGGGGGCTGAGTCACTGGCTTGCTGGGGCTCTCTCGTGCCGTCCCTGGGGGGGTGCGTCACCTGGGTGTGTTGATTCACTGTTGTGGTCGGCCTGTCTGGGTTGGCGCCCCCCTTGGGTTGTACCGTGGCGGAGATCTTTGTGGGCTATACTCGGCCTTGTCTCAGGATGGTAAGTTGGTGGTTGAAGATATCCCTCTAGTGGTGTGGGGGCTGTGCTTTGGCAAAGTGGGTGGGGTTATATCCTTCCTGTTTGGCCCTGTCCGGGGTGTCCTCGGATGGGGCCACAGTGTCTCCTGACCCCTCCTGTCTCAGCCTCCAGTATTTATGCTGCAGTAGTTTATGTGTCGGGGGCTAGGGTCAGTTTGTTATATCTGGAGTACTTCTCCTGTCCTATTCGGTGTCCTGTGTGAATCTAAGTGTGCGTTCTCTAATTCTCTCCTTCTCTCTTTCTTTCTCTCTCTCGGAGGACCTGAGCCCTAGGACCATGCCCCAGGACTACCTGACATGATGACTCCTTGCTGTCCCCAGTCCACCTGGCCATGCTGCTGCTCCAGTTTCAACTGGCCTGGGCCCTAGGACCATGTCCCAGGACTACCTGACATGATGACTCCTTGCTGTCCCCAGTCCACCTGGCCATGCTGCTGCTCCAGTTTCAACTGTTCTGCCTTACTATTATTCAACCATGCTGGTCATTTATGAACATTTGAACATCTTGGCCACGTTCTGTTATAATCTCCACCCGGCACAGCCAGAAGAGGACTGGCCACCCCACATATGCTCTCTCTAATTCTCTCTTTCTTTCTCTCTCTCGGAGGACCTGAGCCCTAGGACCGTGCCCCAGGACTACCTGACATGATGGCTCCTTGCTGTCCCCAGTCCACCTGACTGTGCTGCTGCTCCAGTTTCAACTGTTCTGCCTTATTATTATTCGACCATGCTGGTCATTTATGAACATTTGAACATCTTGGTCATGTTCTGTTATAATCTCTACCCGGCACAGCCAGAAGAGGACTGGCCACCCCACATAGCCCGGTTCCTCTCTAGGTTTCGTCCTAGGTTTTGGCCTTTCTAGGGAGTTTTTCCTAGCCACCGTGCTTTTACACCTGCATTGTTTGCTGTTTGGGGTTTTAGGCTGGGTTTCTGTACAGCACTTTGAGATATCAGCTGATGTACGAAGGGCTATATAAATACATTTGATTTGATTTGATCTGTAATTTTCATCATAGGTACACTTCAACTATGACAGACAAAATGAGGAAAACAAAATCCAGAAAATCACCCAGCACAACCAATGAAACAACATCATCGCCTAGGCCTATTCATTCTCTCCCACTCATGGATCTGCATTTTTGAGTGTAGGATAAGGTAACCAGTCCATCCAGTATGCATAATAATACAGTCCACACTCAAAGGCTAAAATCAGTTTTGTTTTATGTTTTTCTGCCATGCGTAATGTGCAGTAGGACATGTATTGTGTAATAGCTAAATAATAATTTTAATTCAGTTATATTGGCTTGGGCTCATAAGCCTATGCATAAGCTCTAATATGTGTACGGGTTATTTGAATTAATCGTCACCTTAGAAAGCACTGTCCATTTCGTTATATTAGGCTTTGAAACAACATACACAACCATGTTTTACACGGTTTCAAGCTGGTGTTGAACCTCGCTCTTCAATTTGATCATCACAGTGAGTTGAGTTTTAAAAGTGTGATAGACCTACTGTTTTGATGATAAGTGTTTAATGTTATTTTTTGATTGCATTTGCATTGTTGTCAGAGTGGTTAGAGGGACCATAGAGCCCTGAGTACCAGGCCATTAGGACCTGATGGTAGTTCACAAGTTGGGTACTACCAAAGCATGTCCAGGGTCCATAAAGAAGAAGAATGGAATTTTACTGTGGTCGTGACCCATGACTGCCGGTAATCTGGTCACCGCAACAGCCCTAAATTAACCTATATATTTTTATATAGAGAATTAGCAATGACCAAAATAAAAGCTAGGCAGTCAGGGAGATTCTAAAATTGTTTTTGTGTATGCATGACTGACTGGTTTCATGTGTACGATGTGAATGTGTTGGCAATCCTCTTCGTACAGTAATGCCAAAGGAACATTTCCATCCTGGATGGACAATAAAGTTGCATTCTATTAATAAACATAAATGGCTATGACGTCTATGGCTCTTAAACTCAACTCTTGACCTTCGAAGCTAGTTCCACTGGCGTTTTTTCATTGTTCCCCTCTAATCACAGACTGATTTAAACCTGGCACACCAGGTGGGTGCAATTAATTATCAAGCAGAACAGAGAACCAGCAGGCTCCGGACCTCATAGGGTAAGAGTGGAATGCCCGTTTTATGTAATTATTTAAAAAACATTATGTATCCTCGCCCTTATGACAGAAGGTTAAAGTTCAATGTTACCACAAACTTCAACCCTGCCCGGTCCTTCATCCAATGCTGTACCTAGATGAGTGCGTGGCTGAGGGATACACTGACAACTGTTACTCACTGTTATCCAGGGCAAGGTCCCCATCTTCCTCATCCGAGTCATCGTCATCATCCCCCTCAAGCAGACGAGCTACCTCTTCATCGTCAGAGGGAGAGAATTCATTGTTCCCATCTTCCTCGTCCTCTCCTCCATTTTCATTTTCCAGCTCGGCAACCAGTGGGTCTGTGTCGATGTCGTCATCAGAGTCATCTTCATCATCATCGTCATCCTCTTGATCGTCATCCTCCTGATAGGGGACAAGTGTTCCAGAAGAACCAGATCTTATATTTTGATATTTAGGCTGGATTACTTGCAATAAAAAAAAAATCTGGCACAACCAACCAATAATCAATGCCAATGTTAGCAATTGGTTATTTGATGGATTATCAACCAACATAACACAAGAGGGGGCGCTTTGTGAAGGGGTACGTTGGGTCCTTTACCTGATCTTCCTCATCCTCCTCCTCCTCAGCCAGTCTCTGGCGTCCCACCTCGTACAGTCTGCACACCGTGTCTGTGTTGACCGAGTCTTGGTTCTGGAGGGGAAACACACAGAAGGTCTGGCAAAAGTTGTATGTCTCAATAATACTAAGCCCCACCACCACTAAACTCAATATCTGACTAAACAAAGTGGGGTATGTGATTCAGCTTTATCGAGTAATCTAACATATGACAGAAGATGGACCTCGATCACAGCCAGGTAGCAGTCCTTAGTATCCGTGCAGAGGTCAAATATATTCCTCTTCACGTCGATGGTGGCTGGGGGGGGAAATAATAAACCTCTCATATGACTTCACAATATTGAAAGGAGTTGATACAGGAAGAATAAACTATTTTGTAAAGAGTCCATTTGAAAAAAGCTAATCCGACTCCATTTCTAACACATGAAGCTGTAGTTTTACAAAACTAGTGTTTCCCAGATGGTAGGTCAGGACAGGGGCCACTATTGAGTCATGCCTGGGTTGCAATTTAAAATAGGTTAGTCTACTTCTGATAAATGCAAGGCCCTAGGGACTGTTGTGACAGTGTGTCTTAGAGCAGTCTTACCAATGGGTTTGTAGTCAGTGGCGTTGAACGTCCTGAAGGAGGAGCCAAAGGGAGTCTTCATCTGCATTTCCAATAGATCGTCCTCATTATCTGCCTGTAGCATCGCTGGAAAAACAACATTAGGGTTACGTTTCCTGTACACGCCACAACTAGAGCAAATCTGGCCAGACCGATGGACATGGACCCATGGTTCTGGCTACTAAACAGAGTGGTGTAGGTGCGTGTGTGGGCAGAGCCTTCATGGCATCCACATGGCCCTAGGTAAGAGTTGGGGTCAATTCCATTTCTATTCAGTCAAAGCAAAAAAAGTGAATAGGAATTCCAATGAAAGAATTGAAAAATGCTGCTTGAAAATAGGCATTGCTCAATTCTGGTACCATAGGGCCACATTGCGGAAAACACAGAACAGAACGGAATTCAACAATGTTCCAGAATGTATTAAACGTAGTAGGAAAGCAACTAAATGTAGTGAACCAATTAGAAAATACATTAATTTGCCCAAGTTCATCATAATAAAATGCATTTGTGATTTGTATTTTCCAGCATGTTTTGGAAACGGCACAGGAATGCCCGTCTGTGCGTGTTGTGTGCAGTGCGTTTGCATGTCTAGTCTACACTTTGAAGATGTGAAGGTTTTCCCCAAAAAAACACTCCATGAAATGTTAGACATTAAAGCCTACCTAGCAGAATGATATCATGCTCATTTGCATCAATCAAGGCCATTCGTTTAGCAAACTCAAGAACCACATGGTCTCCATCTGATGCTCACTTCTTTAAGAATATTTTAAAGATAAATACACAATGCAGAGGACTAAAGGTCAAGAGGACTGAAGGTCAATAGAGTACTAACGATCAAAGGAAAGTGTTTTTTCTGTAATAGGGAATTAATGAGCAATGGGTCAGAGACATGGGAGGAATTTGTCTATACATTAAGCCTGAAATAGGATACTTATTTGGCCATTGTAACAGTTTAATTGCAAGGAATTCCAATTGGTCAACCACAGGCTTGGGTTGGGTAAAATAAACTACATCCTCTCCATTTGCTCTGTGTTGAGAATCACTGAGGAGAGTCACTGAGGAAAGGGGAGAATGAACATCTCCCTCTCAGCATAACATCTATGATTTGTCCTCTTTGAATAAACCCATTCTTCTCTACCTGATCTGCGTTGGAATCTGTGTTATTGAAGAGTTAACATCAACTGTTAACACTTCGATTAAAACGGGTATATCCCCTCCCAATTACAATGATTATATATATTTTTTTATGTTCTATTAAAAAGTGAGATGTGAAAAGATTACCAAAAAAAAGACAGATATACAACTAAATTTGGGGAAAATGTAATGAATTTTGGCAATGCGAGGATCCATGATCACAAAATAACACGAGTTGCATACGTACAAACTGCATGGATGTACGTATGGGTGGATAAAGAGATTGTATGAGACGAGTGATACTGCTGCTCGAGTGGCACTGCTGTGGTTGGCTACATCTTGGCCTCCACATGGCTCAGGCTACGGAGACACTCGAGTGATTATGGATGTGGGTGGATCCATCATGGCCTCCCTGTGGCTCTGGCTGTGAGGTGGTGTGAACCAGCTGGTGCTCTCCTCTGCCAGCTCAGGGCACAGCCTCCTGGCCATATGGTTTAGTGGGGCAGTGTAGCATCGAACACACCTCTACATGTGCCTCCAATACTTGAGAAATACACAACCCCCAAGCACTCACCTTTTTACACACATCTATAAAGTGCTAGCTGTTCAGCAGGTGAAATTGGATTAATCTCGCTGACACAGGATACAGTACTGTATTTCCCATCATGCAGTGAGTTCAGTCCTCACCTCCGTAGATGACCGTGCCGTTGTTGTTGAAGACGATCCTGCACTGGTCCAGAGCTGGCACTGTGTGGAGCAGGTGGAAGGTCCGCAGGTCCCACTGCCGACACGCTCATTAAGAAATCACAATGTCACATCACTTTCACTATAATGTAATGACTATTTTTTCAATTCATTTGGTGTTGGGGTATTTTACTGGATCTACACAACAGATGACATGTGACAAACTAATCTTGACACGAGGACACTTTTGAGGCTTGATAACATCTTACCAACTGGTGTAGGCGAAGTACCGACAACTGAGCATTGGGAATACTCTTTAAAAATGTATTATTACTGTTGTACAGTAAGTGAGTAAAGGATACAATCTCAGTGTTGACAATGAGCTCCAGGCCATTGGGGTGGAACACTCCGCTGATGTTCATGTTGAACTTGTCAAACTTGTGGATGGCCTGAGCTGAGCGCACATCCCACAGCACGCCGTCGTTCAGCACCAGGTCGTCGGTGGGGTTAAAGGTTGCACAGTTCCTCTTGTAGTTGTTGGACAGGTCCGGGTAGTGGAGGGTGAGGGTCTTCTGCCCTGTCTGGATGTCGTAGATCTGAGACCCAAAGACGATGACATGATTTCAGCTTATACACAGAGTATAGAAAACATGAAGAACACATGCTCATTCCATGACAGACTGACCAGGTGAAAGCTATGATCCCTTGACGTCACTTGTTAAATCCACTTCAACAAAGGATTTTTAAGCCTTGAGACATTAATTATGTGTATGCCATTCAGAGGGTGAATGGGCAAGACATGATTTAAGTGCCTTTGAACGGTGTATGGTAGTAGATGCAGTTCTTGACACAAACCGATACGCCTGGCAACGCTGCTAGGTTTTTCCACGCTGAACCATTTCCCGTGTGTATCAAGAATGGTCCCCCAACCAAACGACAGACAAACTGGCTAATTGACAACTGTGGGAAGCATTGCAGTCAACCAGGGGGGGGTGCAACTCAACATTAGGAAGGTGTTCCTAATGTTCGGTATATTCAGTATATATACACATGGTTGTTCAGTTTCACCTTTAGATGTTGAGAAAGAAAACTTACATGAGCTATGTGTTCCTTTGTGCCAATGACTCGGTCTTGTGAAAGTTTACTGAACTCCACATAATGGTCATCTAAGAAGGAATGCCTGGAAAGAAAAAGGGAAACGCGCATATATCTCAAATCAAACATCTAAAAAATAAAGACAAATGGAAAATACATTTTTTTTAAATCATAATAATTCCAAGGCAATCCTTACAACCTCTGACATCAATTCATATTGAAAAAGCCATTTTGGTTAAGCAATGAGGGACCGATGTTCTAGCTAAAATCACAAAAGCTCCAATGTTGCTTTTGTTAAACTGTGGCCCCACTACACTGTCTGTGTTCTATGAAGTGAAGATTCCAGCCCTAAGGCAGTTCACTTAGTGTGCATAATTAAAGAACCTGTCAGCCCCTTTCTGCAGCTCCCTGCTCTGAGGACACAGAACCAGTAAAATGAACCATAGAAATGGAACGGTAGAGCAGTCATCCCCATGGAAAGCAATAACCAACTGTATTGACTGGGCCAAGGTTAGTCTTATGTGAGTCACACTTACTTCATGATGAACACTGACTTCATGCCCCACAGTGCAGACAGAGGATAACTCCATGATGCTGACGTCAACAACAGAGAGCCATCCTGATGGCAAAAGACAAGAATATAGGTTTAATTAAATACTATGTTTTAGATACCCACAAGATAGGTCGATTTGTAAATGTGCGATTTGTAAATGTGCCTCACAGACCCGTGATGGCTCTAGGTGTGTGATGGCAGAGCTGTGGCAGCTATAGCTGGCCTCCTCCTGGCCTGTGAACACATTGTAGAGTTTGAGCTGGCCCGTACACGTCCCCAGCATCAGGAACCGCTCACGGGCAGAGAAGGCACAACACATGAACCCACTCTCATCCTCGTCTGCTTCCCTGAACACAGAGATGGGTCGGAACCTGGGGGAGGAATAAGAAAAAAAAATCTTTAAAAAAAGACACGCCCCTTTATAATCTTTCAAAAATCTTCATTGTAGGGTTTAAACACCGTCTCCCATGCTTGTTCAATGAACCATAAAAAAATAATGAACATGCACCTGTGGAACAGCTACAGGATGCAGCTTATCGACAGTAGGCAATTAATGTCACAGTTATGAAAACTTAGGACACTAAAAGAGACCTTTCCACTGAATGAAAAACATCAAAAGAAAGATGCCCATGGTCCCTGCTCATCTGCGTGAATGTGCCTCAGGCATTCTGCAAGGATCCATGAAGACTGCAGATATGGCCAGGGCAATAAATTGCAATGTCCGTATTGTGAGACACCTAAGACAGCACTACAGGGAGACAGGACAGACAGCTGATCGTCCTCGCAGTGGCAGACCACTTGTAAGACCTGCACAGGATTGGTACATCCGAACATCACACCTGCGGAACAGGTACAGGATGGCAACAACAACTGCCCGAGTTACACCAGGAACGCACAATCCCTCCATCAGTAATCAGACTGTCCGCAATAGGCTGAGAGAGGCTGGATTGAGGGCTTGAAGGCCTGTTGCAAGGCAGGTCCTCACCAGACATCACAGGCAACAATGTTGCCTATGGGTACAAACCCACAGTCGATGGACCAGACAGGACTGGCAAAAAGTGCCACACATCGACAACAGCCACCCTCAAAGCATCGTTAGCCATCACGCCACAAAAGCCGCAGCCCTTGCAGAGCAAGCGGAACAACTACTTCAAGGTCTCAGATCAAGTGACATCACCGATTGAAACACTATTAGCGCGCACCCCGCTAAATAGCTAGCCATTTCACATCGGTTACTCAAAGACTTTGTGCTAAGTCCCCAGTGTAGTAGGAAGAAATCATACCTGCTAAAGATGAGGTGTCGGTCGAAGCAGCCGCCATCCACCCCTCCGTATTTTGGGTAGACAACCCTGCGTGTGTGTCGGGAGGTGAAGTTGGTTGGGGCCTGGCGCCTCTGCTTGGGCTCAGGGCACTGGTGGGGGGTGAAGAGGGAGAAGGGGGGGCAGGTGGTAACGGGGTTCTTGCAGCGCGCGTGCTGCTCCCTCAGGTACTCTGTGATGATGCTGTCCAGGGCGGGTGGAGAGGGCAGGTGTCTGTCCAGCTGTTTCTTCATGGCTGGACTCTGGCTGAAGGCACCGTAGTCTGACTTCTGCCTCAGCACCCGCGGCTTCTTACAGATGGCAGGCACGGGGCACGGCGACGGGCGCTCTCGCATGAACACGATCCGCCCAATCAGGGGAGAGCCGTTGCTTTGGTGAGGGGTCAACAGGGGAGGGGCGGCCGGAGGTACCATGAGGAGTTGCGACGTCGAGGGACGAGGCTGGGGGTGAACTGACAACAGCACGGACGGATGAGAGCTGTGGCTCACCAACCGTGCTGTGACCCCATTGGCCAGCCGAGGGGTCCGGGGGAGGGCAGGGGCAGGAGAAGCAGGGGGAACAACGACAGGAAGCAAAGCTGAGGAAGATGGGTGGGGGAGGATGGCCATGGGGAGGTCGGCCTCTTTGGTGAGTGTGGTGGCAGTGTCATGCAGACCCTTGACCACCAGGTGGTTCCGGATCAACAGCAGTAGCTCCTTCTCAGGAAAGGATATTCTGGACTGGGCCACCACGTTTGCCCTCTGCAGCCAGGCCAGGGAGACATCCGTCCCGATCATGAGGGGTTTACCAGACACCCGCTTGATTAGCTCTGCCGCAAACTTGCAGAACTTGACGTGTTCGCTGCGTTTGTCCTGGAGCACGGGCTCCTTCATGAGCTGCTGGATGTGTCCACTGCTGAAGAGAGGCAGCTTGCTGATAATCTGTCTGACTGAGCTGGAGCGGGACAGACCCACCAGGGCCTTACAGGCCAGCGTCCGAATCTGATCCGCATCTGTGATGGGCATCTTCACCGTCAGCAGGGACAGCAGTACCTACAGGGAGATGGCAGAACTATGAGACCAGTAGAGCCCAAAAACATTCAAGCGTAAGAACTCTGATTATTTCTGGAATAAATATTTTCACCTTGATGCCGTTGTTGGACTGCACCACATTCCACATCTTGGTGAGCACGCTCTCGCTGTTCTTGGTGCTCTGGGGTAGACGTCTGAGGGGCGTGCCAGAGATGAACTTGCCGATGCCGGACATGCGTTTATCTGGAGCACACACACAGTTGATGACCACCTGCAGAGCAGACTTCTGAATCTCGGCATCGTTCACAAACACCTCTCCCTCTGCCACCACCAGGACTACACCCATACCTGAGGAACAACAGAACATTAAGATTAGAACGCAAAGCCAAGAGTACTGGTCTACTGGATATATGGGGTTGTGTAAATAGAAAGCCATGGCAGGTAGGCTATACACAGAGTGTACAAAAACAAATTAGGAACACCTACTCCTTTCATGACAGACTGATCAGGTAAACACTATGATCCCTTATTAATGTCACTTGTTAAATCCCCTTCAAAATCAGTGTAGATTGGCTATTCCCAAACAAGTGGTACGCGCAATGCCGTCGTGGGGAACACCAAATATAAATGCAAATCACATTTTCACACAGTCCACTTAGATTTTTCCAACAGGGCTATACATTTGGGTGAGTTTCCCCCCACGGCCTGAGTAGCCTCGTTTCACTGACAAAAATAAAATAAAATTCCGCAAACCAGGAAAGGATATTTTTTTAAAGTTACTGGACTGCTTTGTGACATCAAATGGTCTTTGGTGTGTTAGATGTGTTAGTATCTGTACTGATGATGCAAAAGGCGTGACAGGGAGACATAGTGGAGTGGTAATGCGCGTCGTGTAAGCAGTTTGTCCCGACGCCACTTGGGTACACTGCAGCATCCACCGAGGCTCTTGCTGCCAAGGGAATGCCTGACAGCTTGAAAGATTTTTTTGGACACTTCAGCGAAAATGTTTAACTTTATAAAAGCAAGGCCCCTGAACTCTTGTATTTTCTGCATTGTGCAATATGGGCAGTGACCATGTAAAGCTTTTACAACATACAGAAGTGCGCTGGTTATCAAGGGGCAAAGTATTGACATGTTTTTTTTTTTTAATTGAGAGACGAGATTAAAGTTCTCTTTACTGGCCATAATTAACACTTGTCTGACCACTTGCATGACACGACTGGCCTATCTAGGTGATGTTTATTCTCGCCTGAATGACCTGAAGCTAGGATTACAGGGACTCTCCGCAACTATATTCAATGTGCGGGACAAAATTGAGGCTATAATTAAGAAGACGTTGGAGCTCTTCTCTGTCTGCATTAACAATGACAACACACAGGTCTTCTCATCATTGTATGATTTTTGTGTGTAAATGAACTCAAGCTTACGGACAATGTCAAATGTGATATACCAAAGCACCTGAGTGAGCTGGGTGCTCGATTACACAGGTAATTTCCCGAAACGGACAACACAAACAACTGGATTCATTATCCCTTTCATGCCCTGCCTCCAGTCCACTTACCAATATCTGAACAAGAGAGCCTCATCGAAATTGCAACAAGCGTTTCTTTGAAAATTGAATTTAAATCAGATTCCACTGCCAGATTTCTGGATAGGGCTGCGCTCAGGAGCACACTCCCTTGGCAAATCTCACTGTTAAGACAATGATGCCCTTTGCAACTATGTGAGAGTGGATTCTCAGCCCTCACTAGCATGAAAATTAAATACAGGCGCGTATGGAAAATTATTTAAGACACTCTCTCCAATACAACCCAACATTGCAGAGTTATGTGCATCCTTTCAAGCACACCCTTGTCGTTAACCTGTGGTGAGTTATTCACCATTTTTGAAGAACAAATAAGGTTTTATATGTAAGATGGCTAAATAAAGAGCAAAATTATGAATTATTATTATTCTGTGCCCTGTTGCTATAAGAGCTCTGTCACTTCCCACGTGTGTGGCAGGCTTACAATGATGGCAAAAAATAACATTTGAGAGTGCGCTAACCCTGGTGCTAGAGGGGGTACACAGCTGGAGGTTGAATGTTTGAAAGGGTACGGGACTATAAAAAGTTTGGGAACCACTGGTGTAGATGAAGGGGAGGAGACAGGTTCAAGAAGGATTTAAGCCTTTAGACAATTGAGACTTGGATTGTGTATGTGTGACCATCAGAGGGTGAATGGGCAAGACAAAAGATTTAAGTGTCTGAACAGGTTATGGTAGTAGGTGCCAGGCAACTGTGTCAAGAACTGCAACGCTGCTGGGTTTTTCACACTCAGTTTCCCATGTGTATCAAGTGTACCACCCAATGGACATCCAGCCAACTTGACAACTGTGGGAAGCATTGGGGTCAACATGGGCCAGCATCCCTGCGGAACGCTTGACACCTTGTAGAGTGCTTGCCCCGATGAATTGAGGCTGTTCTGAAGGCAATAGGGGGTGCAACTAAATTTAAGAAAGGTGTTCCTAATGTTTTGTACAGTGTACATTGACTTGTGCAATATTCATATTGCAAGAGATCCAGATCTCAAAATATTTTGAAATGCTAATTAGCCGCATGTGACGTGTGTTTTTACAGTTTATTCGGTTGTTGTCCCTCTCCTCTTGTGGCTCCTGCCCACACACAGATGTCCCAATGACCTTTTGCCCATATCGTGCAACTTTAATGACAAGGCAGGGCAGTGTAACATACCCACGGTGGAGATGGCGTTGCCCCCCTCCCCATCCAGCACGGCCACAGACTCCGACATCAGCAGCTGGGTCTTAGGGACCACCGTCAGGATGCTCAGTATGTCCAGGGCATAACGCACTGTGTCACTCCTAGGGGACAAGCCAACACAGGGTGAAATAGTCACAGGGTACAACTTTGTGTTCACTTGAATTTGTGAGAAATGTTCTCCATAACGAAGAGGTGTAATTTTAATATAGAGCAGATGGAGTTGATAAATAAGTCCATCCTTCTCATCAGAAGGAAGGATGCATTTATTTTCTGTCCTCACCTGCCGTAGTAGGTCCTCCAGTCACAGGCAATGGAGATGAGCTGCAGGAGAAGCTGCACACAGGAGAGCTTATGGAAAACCTCTGCAGGCTCCCAGTACAGCCTGACTGGGCCGTACTCAATCAGGAACTCCATCATCTCCACCACCTGCTCGTGGGTGTAACTACATGCCTGGGGAATATAAAGAGAATGAGGCATCACTGAAGGAAAACCATCACCAAAGTTAATCTGTGATGATGGGTTCCAGGGGGATGGCAGTAAAAATCCATTTCAATTGAGGAAGTTAATTGAAATTCAATTTCATTAATTGAAAGAGGACCCAAGATAATTTCAATCACCATATCCCAACACACATGGAACAGCATGTTCCTCCTACCTTGTAGTAAGGCTGTGGGTGAATGGGAGCACCTCCTTCAGTCCGCTGCAGGGACTGCTTGACCTGCTCCACCTTGATGGCCAGATGGGCCTCGGAGTACCTGCGCAGGGCCATGCAGGTGTGCTTGGCCGTCTGCCTGCTGGAGAAGATCTGGTCATCACTCAGCAGGGCACCCTGGTCCTCAGGGTTCAGGATCTCTAATGTGCTGATCTGGAGACCGTAGAATACAAAATAAACAGCAGTCTAATACACACTCCAACACAGAGGATGTTCAGAGAACTGCTCTGGAGACAGTGAAAAGCACTTGGTATTTCACTAGGACACAACTGGATGTAACAGAAGCATGACTAAACCACACAGGTCCTCCTACCAGGTTGACCATGCGCCGGAGGCCGTCCTGCCTGTCGAAGAGTTCCAGCACTGCTCGGAAGGAGAAAGTGATGGAGAAGAACATGGTGGCGTGGCAGCAGCCCGAGGCGTGGGAACACTCCAACAGCCACAGACTGTAGCTTACCACGTCAGACAGGATAGAGTGGGGCAGCATACACACCTAGGGGTAACAAAGACACAGTTAATGGGGACACATGAACGCATGTTTGTATTGACTTACACATTTACATGGAAGTAAATAATGTTACACCCATGTACCACAGGTCACAACTTTTATCAACAGTTGACCTTTATGCAGTGTGTGTTTGTCCTACCCTCTCCATGGCATCCTGGTTGTAGGCCAGGTAGTAGAGGCACAGAGACACCCCTGTGGCAGCCATGGAAGGCTTGGGGATCTCCAACAGCTTCTGAACCCCTCCATGGACCACAAACTGGGCAGCAAACTTCTTATGCAGGAGCAGGGAGGCTAGATACTACAGGTAGCGAATAAGAATATAAGGATAAGGCTGGGATGCTCCTCTTTAAACAATTGAGATGCATTATAGGTCAGTTGTAGAAATGTTACCTTGAGAGCCTCAAAGGTGAGCTGTACATCGTTGGTCTGCTTCAGGTCCATGTAATGGATGAGCAGCTCACAGGCTCCCATCTGCATGAAGACTGCCAGAAGCTGAAAGGCAAATGAATACAGAGAAATAAAAATGTATACAGAGAACTACTCGTCTGTCTACCAGTCATTTATGGCATATTGTCTTCAACGACTAAAGCACTAGCTCTTATAAAGGAGTTTGATAAGACTGACATCTGCTGGTAGGTTTATGTAGCAGACACTAACCTCCTGGTACTCTCCCAGAGGGGTGAGGTACTGTAGGATGAGCCTCTGCTCCATCTCTGGGGTCAGAGGGTAAAGGTGATAGTTGTTCCCAATCACCCAGGGGCTCATCTCAGACCAGCTGCTGTTGGACAGCTCGCTGAAGTTCCTCTCCGGGTCTGGCAGGGAGAAGTTCAGTTTCTGTTTCACCTTCCGTCCATTCTCCCTCTCTGTTCTCCTCTTGAGGTGAGTGCTGCCCTCCTCCCTGCCGTCGGGGAAGTCCCGGTGGGACAGAGGCGGCGGGGCAGACGCAGGCTTCATCAGTCCTTTGACAGCGGAGTTAGCGCAGCTACTGGTCTTGTGGGTGTGGTTAAGGTAGTTGAGGTGGAAGGAGATCTCGCTGTAAGACTTGTGGCTGTGGATCTCCACTCGGTCCTCATCGGATCCCTTCTCATTCCTCTCAATGCCTTCATTCCCCGGGGGGAAAGGGATGTCCTCGAAGCCCCCGTCGACCGTCTCCTCATCCAGAGGAAGGAGAGGTTCCCCCAGGCTCTTCCTGGGACTGGGCCGTTTAAACCCCTTCCGGTTTTCAGTGTCCTTGGCCTGCAACTCGCGTAGCCGCTGCAGCATCAGAGGCACCTAAAGAGAGAAGGATGCATCTAGCATCATTCACAGATACTGACAGCTAGCATCATTCACAGATACTGGTGATGGACACCCACTTGTGGTGACAGGGCTAAATTCAATTGAACCCACATTACCGTATTTACACAAGATCTTATGTTGATGTTGATAAACCTTCTCAGGTAGTAGTAGGATGTTGCCACTGACCACGACAGAGTTCTCCTCCCTGTAGTTGGCAGCGATGTCCTGGTTCTCCATTGCTCCAGCCAACAGGCCTGTAGCATAGATTCTCAGGGGCTGCTCCGCCTCCTGGGCCCATTTAAAAAGCCTCTCCACTATGCCCTCCTGTCATGTACACACACAAACAGAGACATCATGATTAATGAATATTTGAATCAGTTGCATATTATAGCTGACTAAATACAAAAACATGTTCAAGTGCATCTCCACAGATTTAGGTTACAGCCTACCTTCTCCTGAAAGACCACAGCAGTCTCCAACCCAGGCATGATATTCTGCAGCAGGCGACAAGCTGCAGTGTTGAGGGTGAGCTCTCTACTGGTCATCACATAGCTATTAACGAGCTAGAAAAAGATTAAAAGAAATAATTCAAATTTGAACAAATACCATTCTGTAAATGTGTGGAGGGAAAAAAAGTGTGGAGGGAAAAAAGACATCTAAAAAAGTTCAGGTCTTACAGCATTCATGAAGTCATCATTTTTGAACAGGATCTTTAGCAGCTGACCCAAGACGCATTCCGGATCCGCTCTCCCTAAGTGGCAAGGGGTTGGGAGAATTAGAAAAACCTACAGAAGGTCAACAACTATCACTGTTGCGATAGCTAATATTATAGTTATGACTACATACAACATAAATACATAATCTTACCAGGGTGCCTGTCATCAAAAGGATCCGGATCAGCTTTGTGATATTCCTCAGTCTCCCTCTCCACCAGCTCTGAAATCCTGAGGGGAAAAGAAAACCCATGATATACTCAAAAACAGACAACCACATATACCTTAATGTTCAGAGACTTAAAAAAAAAAAAAAAACACTTCATCAAGTAATATGTGGCATAAATAAATAAGGTGAACGCAAATAAAATAAAAAACATTCAGTGATGTTACTTCCCAGAATATCCACTGGTGTTACTAACCATTATCCTCCTGTATTACTCAGACACTCACTTAGTCAGGATGTTGACCAGGTCCGGTGTGCTGGCCTGCTGCTCCCTCTCCCACTGCTCCAGCAGAGAGGTCAGCTCTGCCTTGGAATCCACACTAGCAGACGCCATGGTCTGGCCTGACACACAGAACAAATCATGTCATCAACTAAACTTTACTTGGGGTCTAGAGAGAACGTGCAAAAAAATAAAACCCTGCATTGGTGCATCCAAAAGGAGAGTCGCCTGTCATTGTAAATGTTGATATGAGCGAGATTGATTCCCTAGTCCCTCCTCTTGCATGCACCAACACAGCATTTTTAGCATATAATCACTAACACTATCTTACTGATTTGGCCTACTCCTCAAATAAAATATAATTAATGCATGATCCATCTATGCTCACAAACCATGACTTCCTCTCCAGTTGCAAACAGTGACACAAAATTGACCTTTATTTTGGCTCCAGTTCAGAACCGATCCAACTATACAGGTTCTTGGGACAGTGAACAGGTGATTTGGTCATGGCCTTGAGCATGACGCTAGAAACCATAGCCATGTTTATGGCTCTGCTAGAAAACATCCAATAACATTCGCCATTGTGCAGTAGCTACTAGCTAGCCTGCCCTGCATAATTAATGTTAGCTAGTTACTAGTTATCTTTATCGAGACAGAGTATAGTTTTGGTGACTGGTCTCGGAAATTGCTTGCAACAACATTGAGTCACCACCATCAATCGATTATTGTAAAAATGTCAATTCTGAAAACGCTTACGTGTACCTGTGTTGGTCCTGTACAACTCCGGTCCATCCGCGAGGTGCTAAAATGAATCATTCTAATAAAAAAATATAACTAACACAAACGACTTTTCCTTCATGCTCGTATTACGTAAACTGCGATTAAATTGGGTCCGTACTATCAGGAATCCTTGGGACGTCCCTAACCTTACCATTTAAAATGTAAACTTCCGGGATCTTTGCGACGTCCATATCACAGTGATAGCACTGACCCAATTATATATCAGTTTACGTACTACATGCAACAACAAAAAACTCGGTTGTATTCGCTACGATTTCTACTAGAAGAATGCATTTCAGTACCCCGCGGAAGGATCGCAGTTGTACAGGACAAACATAGCTATAGGTAAGCGTTTTCAGAATTGACATTTTTACAATAATCAACTGATGGCGACTCAATGACGTTGCTAGCAAGTCCCGCGACCAGTCATCAAAACTCAACTCCGGCTCGATATAAGAAAACGGAGTTGCGTTCCTCAACTAGCTACTTACTCTCTGTAATATATAGCTAATAAATTAGCTTCATCATAATGACAAACTAACGTACACACGTGTTTTGTAGTGATTTAGCTAGCCAACTACTGAACTGGTTCGTCATCCGTACTTTGCTACATATTGTACATTAGTTAGCTAACTATCATCGATAGGGATATTTCACATCTGCAGAGTATTTTAGCTGCGCTACCAACTAGCTATGAATATGCCCTATATAAAGGTTAGCTAACTAGTACAACGTTGGAACGTACGCTGTGTAAGAGCTACAATCAGTTCAGTGTTGTTGTTCCGCACCAGAAACAGCTGTCTGCGTTGTGTGCACTCGAGCTAGCTACAAGACCGTCTAGAAAGACAGCTTGTGTGCCAAACAGTGTTGTTGGCTGGCTAGCGAATACGTACCCTTTTCTGCTCAATTTTCCTTCGCTCTTTCCGTCTTCCTTATTTTTTTACAATGCCGACAAAACACTTGCTAACTACACCAATATTTGTTGATAAGAATACAAACGCCACCTTGTTGTCACTTGTTTTAGCACAGCATTTATTATGGTGAACACGTTCTATACGTCAAAAGTTCAGCGTCGACTTTTGATGACGCGAAAAGGAGCAAGCTCAACATGGGCGGAGTTCAGCAGGAGTATAATTCCACTTAGTTCAAAGCAAATGGGCACACACACACACACACACACTCGGTGCATTCGAGCTGGGTGCACGTTGCATTTCTGCAGTGGCGTGTATTCATGGATGCACGTTGCAACCTCGGATCTGTCTCCCTCTCCGGTGGGTTCTACCTCGGGTTCAGATTCTCGGAGCTCCCAGCCTCACCCGACCGTGAGACTGCCTGAGAGACCGGTCCATTCAACACCACCAGCTGTCATCATAGGCAGCTCTATGGTGAGAAACATGTCGGTCCCCAAGGCAAAACCCCTGTGCTACGAAGGAGCACGAGTACAGGACATAACAAGGCTGCTTCTGACTGTTCTACCACAGATGCCGGGAGCTGACGACATAAGGAGGGCTAACTCGGAACATTTGAAAATGTATTTTAAAGAACTGATTTTATCATTAAAAGAATACATAAAACGGCCAATAACTTCAGGTCCAGTACCATCGTTGGGCCGCGGGTATGAAAGATTCAGCAGACTGCTTGCATTACACATCTGGCTAAAAGACTATCTCTGCTGGAGTCACTTTTTGACACCTTCTGGAAACAGAAGATACTCTACAGGAATGACTAAGCCCATCCAAATCTTCTTGGCTCCTGGACTCTGTTCATGCATTTCAAGGCTGCGTTGAATCAATGACTGGTAAATGATCCTAGACCAGCTCAGTTAATCCCTACCATTGTGACAATAAGTCGTCATAATGCTGCATCAAATGTACATGATCTTAGGGGCATTGCAAACACAATGTAAGTCATTTAATTTATATACCCCTAATTGCACCGAATACATCTGTTTATCCTACAGCTATTGTAAGCAGTAATCATGAGCCTATAAATCAGAGTTACACTGTTAGCACTGAGGCGGTGTGCAATAGTAGGAAGACCACTTAGTGAGCTGCATGATCAGCTCTAATGTAAATAACATGAGTAAGCCTACCTCTGACAAGCTTCCCAGTTAAAGCTTTAAAAACAATCAAGCAACCCAGAAAAGTGCTAAAAATAGGCCATATTAACATGTGTAGCCAACGAAGGAGTGGCTTCGTAAGATGCATTTCAAGGTCCTGGAGTGGCCTAGCCAGTCTCCAGATCTCAACCCCATAGAAAATCTTTGGAGGGAGTTGAAAGTCTGTGTTGCCCAGCAACAGCCCCAAAACATCACTGCTCTAGAGGAGATCTGCATGGAGGACTGGGCCAAAATACCAGCAACAGTGTGTGAAAACCTTGTGGAGACTTACAGAAAACGTTTGACCTCTGTCATTGCCAACAAAGGGTATATAACAAAGTATTGAGATAAACTTGTTCTTGACCAAATACCTATGTTCTACCATAATTTGCAAATAAATCCATAAAAAAATCCTTCAATGTGATTTTCTGGATCTTTTTTCTCATTCGTCTGTCATAGTTGAAGTGTACCTATGGTGAAAATTACAGGCCTCTCATATTTTTAAGTGGGAGAACTTGCACAATTGGTGGCTGACTAAATACTTTTTTGCCCCACTGTATGTGGTGGAGTAAGTTCCTGAGGGCACACAGTGTGTTGTGAAATCTGTGAATGTATTGTAATGTTTTAAAATTGTATAAACTGCCTTCATTTTGCTGGACCCCAGGAAGAGTAGCTGCTGCTTTGGCAGCAGCTAACGGGGATACATAATAAATACAAAAATATTTTACAAAATGCAAAGGAAGCCAGACATCCACATAAAATTGACCAATTAGCCATGGATGGAGATCAGGATTAGGACTTGTGGTTTTACTTAATTCTCCATACTGGCCAATGATGATAAAAGTAATTCTGATCCAGCCATTAATTAATACATTGTTGTGCACCTGGCCTGAGAGGATGGAAGTTCAACGTGTAGCTAGATGTAGAAGGGGCTCCCGAGTGGCGCAGCGGTCTCAGTGCTTGAGGTGTCACTACAGACCCTGGTTCGATTCCAGGCTGTATCACAACCGGCCGCGATTGGGAGTCCCGTAGGGCAGCGCACAATTGGCCCAGCGTCGTCGGTTTGCCCAGGGTAGGCCATCATTGTAAAAATGAATTTGTTCTTTATTGACTTAAATAAAATATCAAAATGGAAGTTAAGCTAGCGAGCAAGCACTTTAGCCCCGGCAGCCTACGAAAACAAAAAAATAAAAGTATTTACTGTATGACAGCGTGAGAGACTGTTTGGTCAGCATGAAAGAGAGGAGGATGGCATTGGCATTTCTCCACAAGTAGTGTGAGTCAATATGTTTTTCTACTTGCACGAACGAACACACACGCACACAAACAAATCAGAACCATGGACAGCTACATCATATTTAGTTTTCGTTGATTGGACAAAAATGTTTTAGTATCTTTTAGTTGTCACTGTATTAGACAATGCAGAGGTGATTTGATGATGTTGAAATGGTGCTAGAATAGTGGAGGCAGCTCCTGCCTTCTTTGCCACTTGCGATATCCATCTGTGGTTCTAAATCAATAGTACTTTAGTGGGACGAAAATGTCTGAAACATCAACTTGCTTTACCATGCTGTAGGTCATGTAACTGTCTGTTATGGTAGAGAAATTAACATTAAAATCTCTGGCAACAGCTCGGGTGGACATTCCTGCAGTCAAATGCACACTCCTTCAAAACTTGTGGCATTGTGTTGTGTGACACAACTGCATATTTTAGAGTGACATTTTATTGTCCCCAGCACAAGGTGTAATGATCTTCTATTTAATCACCTTCTCGATATGCCACACCTGTCAGTTGGATGGATTATCTTGGAAAATGATAAACGCTCACTAACAGGGATTTAACCAAATTTGTGCTCAACATTTGAGAGAGATACGCTTTTTGTGTATATGGAACATTTCTGGGATCTTTTATTTCAGCTCATGAAACATGGGACCAACACTTTTTGTTCAGTATACACTACCGGTCAAAAGTTTTAGAACACCTAGTCATTCAAGGGTTTTTCTTTATTTTTACTATTTTCTACATTGTAGAATAATAGTGAAGATATCAAAACTATGAAATAACACATATGGAATCATGTAGTAACCAAAAAAAATAATTTAATTAAATGTAGTAACCAAAGAAGTGTTAAATCCAAATATATTTCATATTTGAGATTCTTCAAATAGCCACCCTTTGCCTTGATGAGAGCTTTGCACACTCTTGACATTCTCTCAACCAGCTTCATGAGGTGGAATGCATGGCAAAAACAGCTCAAATATGCAAAGAGAAACGACAGTCCATCATTACTTTAAGACACGGAGGTCAGTTAATACGGAACATTTCAAGAACTTTGAAAGTATCTTCAAATGCAGTCGCAAAAACCATCAAGCACAATGATGACACTGGCTCTCATGAAGACCGCCACATGAATGGAAGCCGGAGTTACCTCTTCTGCAGAGGATAAGTTAATTAGAGTTACCAGCCTCAGAAATTGCAGCCCAAATAAATGCTTCACAGAGTTCAAGTAACAGACACATCTCAACATCAACTGTTCAGGGGAGACTGCGTGAATCAGGCCTCCAAGGTCAAATTGCTGCAACAAAACCACTGCTAAAGGACACCAATAAGAAGAAGCGACTTGCTTGGGCCAAGAAACCCAAACAATGGACATTAGATCAGTGGAATTTGAGTCCAAATTTGAGATTTTTGGATCCATATGGGTTATATCAAATCAAATGTATTTATATAGCCCTTCGTACATCAGCTGATATCTCAAAGTGCTGGACAGAAACCCAGCCTAAAACCCTAAACAGGAAGCAATGCAGGTGTAGAAGCACGGTGGCTTAGGAAAAACTCCCTAGAAAGGCCAAAACCTAGGAAGAAACCTAGAGAGGAACCAGGCTATGAGGGGTGGCCAGTCCTCTTCTGGCTGTGCCGGGTGGAGATTATAACAGAACATTATAACAGAACATGGCCAAAATGTTCATAAATGACCAGCATGGTCAAATAATAATAATCACAGTAGTTGTCGAGGGTGCAGCAAGTCAGCACCTCAGGAGTAAATGTCCGTTGGCTTTTCATAGCCAATCATTAAGAGTATCTCTACCACTCCTGCTGTCTCTAGAGAGTTTTAAAAAGCAGGTCTGGGACAGGTAGCACGTCCGGTGAACAGGTCAGGATTCCATAGCCGCAGGCAGAACAGTTGAAACTGGAGCAGCAGCACGGCCAGGTGGACTGGGGACAGCAAGGAGTCATCATGCCAGGTAGTCCTGAGGCATGGTCCTAGGGCTCAGGTCCTCCGAGAGAGAGAAAGAAAGAGACAAAGAGAGAATTAGAGAGAGCATACTTAAATTCACACAGGACACCGCATAAGACAGGAGAAGTACTCCAGATTTAACAAACTGACCCTAGCCCCCCGACACAAACTACTGCAGCATAAATACTTGAATACTACTATCATAGTTTTGATGTCTTTGCTATTATTCTACAATGTAAACAAATGGTTAAAATAAAGAAAATCCCTTGAAAGAGTAGGTGTTCTAAAACTTTTGACCGGTAGAGCGAGATGTATTTTCTAAATATATATACGCGCTATCTTCTCCCACTGCCTCTCACCACCATTTGATAGTGAGTGAAAATGCCAGCCAGATGCTTCACATTTATACATCCGGTGAAATATCTGTCTCATTGTTCTATCTATGGCATAGCTCTAGATGAGTAAACTGATGTTTTTCTGGTCTCTGATACCCAAAGTCAGTAAACTAGACTACTTTCTATTAATCAATCAAATATGGTAAGTTTGTAATTTTTGTGAAATACTCCTTCCATGGACGCTTTCAGATTGATAGTGAACAAGCCAAAAACAGCAATGCCCCGCCTAAGGGTCTAAAACATGCTCTAAGGTACCTGCATTTATTTATTTTTTCCCCACAAATAGTTTAGATGGCTGTCATGACTATCCTGGTGGAGGATCCAAGGCCTCAGATCAGCTTGGCAAATGGCTGACAGCTAGCCAGACCTGGGCCGGTTTTATGACACCTCAGGCCAATTGTAAATCTTATGCAGCAGAGAACCCTCTCTTGTTTTTTAGTATCATGATTGGAATGTCTTCGTTACAAAGACATTCTGCCGCCCAAAAACCCTCCAGAGAGGGAACTTTGTAAAAATATTTCTAAGATAAGAATGTTTAGAATGGTCAGTGGGGATCTAAAGAAAAATCATGTCTTATTGCTTTTCATTTGGTGATGTTATTAAAAACTGTATGAACCGAATACTGTAACTTAGGGAGGAAATCCCCTTTCGATGTTAAGTGTCCATCCAATATGATTTTAATACGATATGAAGATTGTTGAAATTATTCTTGTTAAGCTAGGAATGTAAATTTTAGTTTTATTATGGATCATAGTTTTCATGTCCCTTGCACATTAACCTAAACCACGTGCCGAATGAGGTCAGAAGAGCATGTCAGTGTGATGGAGTGCTTAAAAGGGCTTGCTAAGAATTAACACATGAGAGCAGCAGACGTGAAGCGTAAGCTAAACATTACAAATGGTTTAAACTCTAAGACCAGAAAACGTGTAGTTGTGGCTACACGGCTGAAACAACCTTCCGACAGGGCTTGGTTCTGACCGAGATATACGACGAACGAAGGCATTCACCACATAAATACATTTGTTACTTTCTTACCCAAGCGGGCGGTGGTTCATGTGCAAGGTATATGATTAATGTGAGAATAGTTATAGAATGTATCTGCGATAAATGTCCCTATCTCTGTCTCTCTCTTTCCCCACCCCCTCTCCATTGTGTAACAAGCCGTAATATCTTGTCAGTCCACTAGGGACTTTTGTCTCATGCAAGTGTCTGTGTATTCTGTGTTATTATTTAGTTAGTTAGTAAATAAATAATGAAATACATTTGTGTAGAACTGAATAATCAGAAAAGGCTGGGGTTCTTGCGGATTCAAGAAGTCTGTGACGTTCAGAATGAGACATATGAGGTAATGATTAATAAATGACTTATCTATCTATCTAGATAATCTTGAGTTTAATTTGGGAGATGGTAACTCATTAAACTACTTCTTCCGTGGTGCCCCAAATTCCCAATGAGTTAATTGTTACATGATTCATTTAATTGAGTAACAATTAAACATTATTTAGTTGATTCGTTAAATAAGTCATCATATTAATCAAAGTCATGGCATGGCCATTCTAGTGAAAATAAATGTAAGTATTGAAAAAGAGGACCAGAACCTACGATATGAATAATCAAGGACTTGGGACTATAAGGTTCTATCTGCAAAATGTATAGTTTTGAGAAGTATTTTTTGAGAGGTCCCATTCAATATGGTTACTGGGCTATCTGATCATAATCTGACACTTATAGCCAGAAAGCTGTCTAAAAGCAGGTTTAACCTCTCTACTGTTAGAAAGCCGGATCAACTAAGAATACCTAAGAGTGAATTAAACTATTTTGAAAACGCAATTAAGGGAATTAACTGGAATGACCTCTTGTCCTATACGGACGTGGAAGGTGATAGTTGATTAAAAAAAAATTCTATCCACAATCCAGACTACAATAAATGATTTCCTAAATAAAATAACATCCAAACCTGGCCAAAAGAGTACTCTTCCTTGGCTAAATGGAGAAATCTGGAAATTGATGAAAGAACGAGATTATGCTCTAAAAATAGCCCTAAAGATCAAAATTGGAGCATGACAGATGTAGGTTTACCATGTTGAGAAATAAGGTGATGAAAGAAATCAGACAGACCAAGGCAAACTTTTTTATTAACATAATTGGTGAAGCAAAGGGAAATTCTAAATTGATTTGGGAGAATCTAAAACAGTTAACAGGGAAAGACCATGGTAACACTGCAAAAAGACTAGAAATCTTGGTGATTAACAATCTAACATAGGATGCAGTCGAAATAGCAATAGCCTTCAATTCCTTCTTTATTGACTCTGTAAGGGTACTGACACAGAACCCCTCCACTGGTTTCTTGGGCTCAGTGCTAGTGAATGATGCTCAACCTGTCTTCATCATAAGGGAGGTTTCTGAGTCAAAGGTGAAGGTGATTAGCTCACTAAAGAACTCTAAAGCCAAAGATGTGTTTGGGCTGGACTCTACCTTTTCTTAAAAACTACAAAGAGTCACTCATTGGCCCCATTACAAGGTCACCAACACATCTATTGGTCTCAGGGTGTTTCCAAGGGTATGGAAGTCGGCCATAATAACGGCCATCTTTATATCGGGAGACCCTGCTGATGTGAGTAACTACAGGCCCATTAGTATACCTGTGGTGTTGAAGGTTGTGGAAAAGTGTGTCGCAGAACAACTGATTGCCCACCTCAACAGCAGCCCCTTCACATTACACTCCATGCAGTTTGGCTTCAGAGCGAACCACTCCACAGAAACGGACAACTTTGTCCAAGATGGACAAAGGGGGCGTTGTTGGGGCTGTGTTTCTGGACCTAAGGAAGGCCTTTGCTACTGTTAACCATGAGATTCTCATCACAAAATTTTCCAAGTTCAACTTTTCCCCTGATGCTTTGAGATGGATGAAATCATACCTTGAAGGCAGAACTCAGTGTGTCAGAGTGAGCAATGAGCTGTCGCCCACTCTTAGCTATGATTTGGAAGTGCCCCAAGGGTCAACACTGGGGCCCCTCCTGTTCAGCCTGTACATTAATGATCTGCCTTCTGTCTGTACTGGGTCTGAAGTTCAAATGTATGCAGATGATACAGTGATATATGTGCATGCAAAGAGCAAACAACAAGCTGCACAAGAACTCACTACTGTAATGGTCCAGGTTACAAAGTGGCTCAGTGACTCGTGTTTACATCTCAATGTGAAAAAAACTGTTTGCATGTTCTTCACAAAGAGGGCAACAGATGCTACTGAACCAGATGTCTATGTGTCAGGGGAGAAGCTCCAGGTGGTATCTGATTTTAAGTACCTTGGCATCATACTTGATTCCAACCTCTCTTTAAAAAGCATGTGAAAAAGGTCATTCAGATAACCAAATTCAACCTAGCTAATTTCAGATTTATACGTCGGCAGAATCCATTTGTGGTTTCACGTGGGTGAAAAAAAGAGTTGGGCCATGTGGAATCGGTGAGGGTAACCAGAAGTGGTCTTGTGATGATTGTTTGTGTTTCTGTTGGCCAGAGGAAGAATGCTCTCGAAGTAAAACAAATGGGGTCAAGAAAATTGAGTTGTTTCGTTCTCTAGAAAAAGGCACCAATGATAACTGGGGTAGCAGTAGATCTAAAAGTTGACCAGCTGAGGGCAGAGTTTCCCGGTGTATGTGATGCTCGTCATTTGATGCGACGCAGATAGGGTGGCGAGAGCGGGGAAACAGAAGATCCGTTGTCTGTTCTTTTGAGTTTTGAAGTTGAGTCTTTGCCTGACAAAGTGAAGTTAGGTTATATAAGTTATCCTGTACGAGCTTATGTGTCAAATATATTACGATGTTATAGGTGTCCGGATTATGGGCATGTGGCAGCAGTGTGTAGGAGGGAGGGTCCAAAGTGTGAGAAATGTGCAGAAGGGCACGAGGCAAAGGAATGTGTGGTATTGGGGAAAGTAGTGGAATGTGTTAATTGTAGGGGTGCCCATAGATATGGGGATCAGAAATGTCCTGTGCGAGAGAGGCAGGTTAGGGTTTCCAGGGTTAGAGTACTGGAGAAGTTGTCATATGCTGAGGCAGTGAAGAAAGTAGAGGAAGATGGGTTAAGGGGGAGGAGTGGTGAGAGTAAAGATATACCAGTACAGAGGGATAGGCCAAAAAGTAAAATAAGTTTCAGTAAGATTGGATTTCTAGCATTTATAGCAATGGTTATCAATTGTACTGCAGGGATGGATCAGAAGTCTCAGAAAATTGAGGTTGTGGTGGCAGCGGCAGAGAGGTATTTGGGTGTGCGAGATTTGACATCCGAAGAGTTACAGGGTATGTTAAGTGGTGATGTCTCATTATTTAAGGATGATGGCATGAGGTAGGAATAAATACATTTAATTTGTGGAATAGGGAGGTGTTCATGTTATTGTATATCATTTTGAAATTAGTGAGATTAGTGTTAGATAGTAGGGTATTTATTTTGTGCATGTTGTTTGTTTTTCAAGCTAAGTGTAAGGGAGTTGTACTCCAGTCTAGTAGGTGGCGGTAATGCAACAAATTGGATGCCAACCGCAGTTAAACCTCATAGAAGAAGAAGCACGTCAAGCGTCAGCCATCTTCTCCAGCCCTTCATTCATTTCCAATGAAAGCTGCGTTTGCCTTGTAGCGTTGCGTTGCAGAGGCAGTTGCATTGCGTTCGGTGTGGTACATACGTTGAATTTATCAAATGTATGTGTCAAACTGTATGCATTGAACTTTTGTTGCATATACATATCCAGATGATGATGATGATGCTTACTATTTTGTGCAAAAACACTGTCGGTGCTGTCAATATATCATCAATACGTCCACTCCTATTTATAGAGTTTAATTATCTCGTGATCTCACAAAAAAAAATGTTGTTGTCATGAGCTCACAATGAGTCATTTTGAGGGAGATGTCCTCAATTTGGTATAAGTAGTGCCAATACGAGCTACTACTTCCAGTTCTCTCATTTAATACATTACCCATATCACCTTGCGGTCCTTAACGGAAGTCCTTTCCTTTCGGCCGTTGCTGACTCCCTTCCTAAAATTACACAGGCGGGTGAGTTTATCAAAATCTATGTCCATCTACTGGTTTAATAGACAAAATAAATAATGCTGACATAAATAATCACCGGCGCAAATTCAACATTCAGAAGCCATGAATAGTATAAGACACTGCACATTTTTAAATGCCATGGTTTCGATCGGCTTGCATTCCATGTGGCTAGCTAGCCTTCCTAATATTAGAACTGGCTAGTGACTAGCGATGTCTCTACAGTGTGGCCGAGACGTGTTCGTTCTATAAACCACGCTTTAATTTAGCATGGTTTTTAGGATCACCCTGGATATCATATGCCTGTTAACTACTTTGACAATTACCAGACTAACAACGCAGCCAGCCCTCAAACAATGTTGGTTGCTGTAGCTAGAACACACTTGCTACTTCAATGCGATTGACTGTTCCCATTTGTAAAGGTAGAGTCGAGGTGTCTGTTGACTAAAGTTAACCTTCAGCTACCTGTAGTTTGCTATTGCGATAAAGGGATAATCTTAATGACATGCACCGTGTTAGCTGGCTTGTTTTCTAATGAGAGTTGTTGGCTTTTAGTTACTAGTCATGTAACTGTGACTAACGTTTCACAACAACTGATTGTGGGTGATTAGATATACAATGGTTGTTTTTTGCCAGTTGTGAAACACTGCCCAAAATTGAGTTAACAAATAACATTTTACCCCATTACAGGTCACCATGGCAGCCCTCCGACCTCTTACCAAGCCGAAGATCGTCAAGAAGAGGGTTAAGAAGTTCATTCGCCATCAGTCTGACAGATATGTCAAGGTCACGGTAAGAGCAATTTGCTACACTCATAACTTTAAAGATGATAGATCTTCCTTTAGGAATGTACAGTTCTGTAATTTGTGAAGCGAGCGATGCTTTTCAGACATTACACATGCAGAGAGGCAAAGGACATTGATCTCCATCGAGCAAAGTAGTTGGAAGGAACATTGATTATAACTGCTTTATTAAGTAACATCTTTTTCTATGCCCCCTCCAGAAAAGCTGGCGTAAGCCCAGGGGTATTGACAACAGAGTCCGCAGGCGGTTTAAGGGCCAGATGCTGATGCCCAACATCGGTTATGGTAGCAACAAGAAGACTAAGCACATGCTGCCCTCTGGCTTCAGGAAGTTCCTGGTGCACAACATCAAGGAGCTGGAGGTCCTCATGATGAGCAACAAGTACGTTTTGTTGGGTGCACTGTATTCTTCCCCGTGGGTCCATTTGGCTTGTTTACTCAAACTAGTATCATCAGATATGCAATACTATATGCTTTAATACAGTTATCCTGGTGTTCTTTCTAAAGGTACTAAATACAAAATGTGTAGGATGTGTAGGACAAGTTGTTTTATTTTGGGGATGGGGGGGGTTCTTCTTTGACCGGAATTTCCAACATTATCCACTAGGTTTGCTAAAGGTAGAGCATGGGGGGGTCGCCTAAGCCATGGGAGGCGTAGCTCTACGAATCTTAATAGCGCAAAGCCTATTTGACAGGGAATACTATTTGTAGATATCCAGTGGACTCAGAAGTTGTATCTAAAAATGCGGACCTGTCAACCTGCACATATTTTGCGTACCATGCTTGAGTACCCTAGTATGAAAAACGACCCTAAAAATGCAAAACAAAATAGGCTTCTAGTTGGCATATACTCAACCGTATTACGTGGTAGCTGAGGCAGTCAGAGGACTTGGTCGAGGAGGACCACATCTCTAGCTCTCTCCCTGTAGTCGTAGAACTATCAAAGATGGTTGATAAATGAAGAGTTGTCTGGCTGTTGACTATTGGAAAAACGTTGTCAGTACCTGTCTTAAGGGGTTTGCTCTCCCATAGACACCAATGCGATAGCAGCTGGGTCTGGTCTACTTAGTTAATTTACTTTAATTGAACCAGAAAAAACAGCTATTGGGTTTATCTTGCTTCCTTTTCTGTCTCTGGTACTGATGTGAGGAAAAAGGGTAGGGAAAAATCAAGAACGAACTGTTTGCCAAATATATTTTACAAAATTGTATGTTTGTCAAGTGAACAATCACTATTTTGTAGTCAACTAAGGCTTCATTACAACTATGGTGGTTTGCTACAGCGTTTAGTCAACTAAGTGAGAACACTTGTCTGCACATGTGTTTGTCTCAACAGTAGTATGCGCGCATACATTGACAAGCAATGAAACGTAGGTCACTGCGTGTATGGAAAGACTCGATGTCCCGATGATACTGTCCTTCACAGAAAGTTCCCGGTAAACTGTTAAAGATTAGTAAGGCTATGTTGAAAATGTCTTCATCTTTCCTCTTGAAATAGATCTATGCCAACAGTAGGCTTCTAAGTATGTGATAATAGTCAGTTTACCAATAACAATCAATGGTAGCCCAGTAGACAAGACCAAACTGATAGATTAGGTTGTGGATGGAGATCTGAAAAAGCTCATAGGCCTAGTTCAGTTGTTTCATATTCAAAATAGCCTACAGTAAGGTAGACCGGGGTTTCCCCAACTACTGGAGCCCGCCAGGTTGGGTAGGGGGTAGGCCAGGAGGGTGTCAAGTCAACTTCCCCCTCAGGAAGTTGGAGCATTTTTTGCCCTAGCACTACAAAGCTGATTCAAATAACCAAAGCTTGATTATTAGTTGGTTATTTGAATCTGCTGTGCAGTGCTAGGGCAACATTTCTCCAACTTGCTGAGGGGGAAGTTGACTGACACTCTCCGGACCTCCCCCACCCCAACTTTAGGCCTTGCTCAGCAACAAATTGTTCGAAAATCCTAGGGGGTGCCCAAATTTGGACAATTTTAAACTTTTTTCTAGTTAGCTACTGAAGAGCAGCCAATTACCATATACCCATGAACAATCTATAGCCTACCATTCCTCCTGAGGCAGTCAATTTGCGTATGATATGAGCAATGTGGGTGTGGCACGCGCACATCGTGGGGTCCACTTCAGGGCTTTACAGTGCAACCATTCTACTTGTGTATGCGGTTAAAGACTGCTGTGCGGCCTGGAATTTTCATTTAGGAGCACCAGTGTGCCTAGAAAAATGAAAGCTCCGCTATGCAATAATCACTCCGCCATTTCCTGGTTACTAAAATTCTAGTAGTTTGCCTAATTTCAGTTTGTGACAAAATATGCAAGTATAGTGTAGAGAATCATTTAACCATCTAAAGTGCTGTTTGGAGCTGGTGTGCAAAAGGAAAAGCCGCAAAAACGAAACTTACTCGCGGGAAGCATAAATATAGCGCACGTAGAACTGCTTCTTAGGCTTGCTTTCAATGAGAAAGAAATGTGAGTTTAAGATCTGTCCATGTGAATTTTATCCGGTCGCCCAAAAATAGATATTGCAACTTTAAGGATTCTAGCTTTATAAAATGTTCATTGTGCTCAATTTCTTTCTGTGCGCCTTCATCTTTCAACTTGGGGGCACACATGCTCCATGTAAAATATTGTCAGCGTCGAGACCTGCATGGGTCAGGGGCGCTGCCTTCGCACTGAAGTGATACTCCCCAGAAAATGTCAAGGTTGGAAGGTCGGAAAATGGGTCAATTAGGGGCAGTTTAAGGGGAGCGTCAATAAATCCAATCATGGAAGTGCGCTGTATCGAACTCTGAGTGTTCCCCCAACCGGCAGTCGAACCCTGGTCCAGCAACTGTCAAGCCAACACCTTAACTGTTACGCCTGTCCCCCCACCACGCATTCACACACAACCAGACATTGATTGGAGACGGCTTGACAAATGTCTGAAATAATGCAGAGAAAAACTAAGCTAGCAAGCTTGGTATTACATTTTTTTTTTTTTTTATGCATATGAAAGAAATAAGAAATTTAAAGACTACAAATTTAAAAACTGTTCTATACTCGAAGGAGAGAAACATACCTACACTGTTTTACTATTAAATGCAATGCTGCTATTTTAAATTTCGTAAAGCAGCTTGTGTTACTTAACCAGGCAAATGGTAGCTAACTAGATGGCTGGTGGTGACTGGTTAGTTACGGGGAAAGCAAGAGAGTGGCCTGCGAGATGTGTATAATCAGAGCAGAGCTGGTCTGCCTGTGCCCACAATCATCACTTGCTCCTCAACAGCTCATGTAGGCTGTGTGCCAGGTGTGGCGCATCTTTCCCACTGCTCAACAGCTCATGTAGGTTGTGTGCCAGGTGTGGCACATCTTTCCCACTGCTCAACAGCTCATGTAGGCTGTGTGCCAGGTGTGGTGCATCTTTCCCACTGCTCAACAGCTCATGTAGGCTGTGTGCCAGGTGTGGCGCGTCTTTCCCACTGCTCAACAGAACTGCGCATCTGCTGTTAATATTATTTGTGCTTATCGCTCTCAATCTTTCCAAAAACTCTTGTCTAGTCCATTTAGTAGTCCGATTTTGGCCACAGAGAGCATTTCGTATTGTTTTAGTCAACTGAAATTAAAAATAATTTGTCTATTTGGTCAGTTTTAGTCTGGTTAATTGCCACTGAAAAATAGGCGTTTGACAAATAATTTGTTCTGCTCTCACCTTCTCCGTAGGACCCATGCTGCTGAGATCGCCCACAATGTGTCTTCCAAGAACAGAAAGCTGATTGTGGAGAGAGCAGCCCAGCTGGCCATCAAGATCACCAACCCCAATGCCAGACTCCGCAGCGAGGAGAACGAGTGATCCAGCCATTATTTCCCAATAAAACGCATGTTTAAATGTGTATGTTCTCCTGACAAATTATTTTTTCTGGGCTAATGACTTTGCTATAGCTAGACTGTTCAAATTCTCTACCCCTTTCCCCATATTCCTGACACCAATCCTCCCTTTAAAGTAGAGAGTAGACACGTGGGCGCAGGGTTGAGAATTGGTCTGGTTCAGCATGACTGGTCTAGATGGTTCTGAGATTTCTTTGAGAACCATTGAAAGTGTCAATTTCCCTAGTGCACCTTTGTGAGAAGGGTTATGAAATACATCAAGTTAACTTATTTTCAGACCAAATCCTATATATACTCCTACCTGTTAGACAGTCCTATAGAGCAGACAGTGTTGTATCTGGAAGAGAGAAAAAAAGACCATGTTGTTTAGAATATTTCAATACCACAAGCTAGGCTTCTATCTCATTTGTGACAGATTGTCATGTGAATATTCTACAATCAGCGTAAATGCAATATGCTGATTGCGTTTCCATCAAATTGACTTGTTGAGGATGAACGTCTGTGTGATGCCATAGTGCACATAACAATTATGCGTCTTCAACTCTGATGGTTTTTGTCAGGAATGTTGCGTTATATAGTGCATGTTTCTTCTCTGATCTTCCACATGCGCTCTAGCCAACAGCTCGCAGATGCGGTGCAGGTATAGCCTGCCTAAGAGATAACATTATGGACAAAACAGTAGCCAAGCATTATTGGGAAGAAGCATTAAGTTCATCACCTTGCACTTTCACCAAACCGATGAAGTTCCTGATATATTTAATCTGTAGCCTAATAAAATGCATGCTTTCCCAAGTCATTGTGGGGGGACCACATGTCAAGTTTGGCACAATGTGATGGTTGTTATATCAGTATTTGCACTTAAGTATTTCCACTGCCATGTCTCCCATAGTTTATTGACATTTGGCAAGTTAATGACAAATTAGCTTTTTCAATCAGGCCTGTCGTGACTATTTTTATCCGTCATGTATTTTACGCGCATTAAGATTAGATGGAAACCTGGTTACTGGATCCCTGTGATCTGTGTGCAACACAAGGGAAGTGTTAGACCTGTGTGATGTGTCTCGACTGAAACTATGGGATAGCACTGACTACTATTCCCAAGTGCATCAGTGTTTGTTGTGCTAACAGCCCTGTGGCACTTCAGCCGGATGTGCAGTCATCCTTGCCAACACCCTGTAGTGATCCTTAGCCCCATTCTGACAATTTAGGATTTAGTAAAGCAATGGAAACTTGTATGAAAGATGTTTTGAACTTCCTATTGATATGCTCTCAACAGGGAATTATGAGGCTCGAAGTAGTTTAATCCCCTTTTGGATCTAAAAAGATATGTCTGGATCATTAATCCGACAACTACACGATTATCATGAGTCTGATAACCAGATGCTTTCAAATCAAGATATATCTTGATTTAATTTGCAAATATGTTGTAATTTAACACTACTTAGTTTTGAGGATTATTCAGAAATATTGATGAAACCAAAGCGGTTTGCTTTCTTCCACACATAATATATAATATATAATAATAATATAATGACTTTCATTTCTTCTCTGCTTATGACAGTTGGGCCTCATAAATTAAAGTAATTTAATGTAGACAACCGCATACAGTGTTTTGTTGGAATTACAGAAATTAACATGTTTAGATGCCCTTTTCAATCATGCACATTCATGCTGCAATTCTGAAATGCTATGTTTTGGCATGAATAAATAGCCAGTGTCTACCGCCAGCCACCTGGGGTGAACGTTTCCATTGCGTTCTGACAGGCTGTGCCATCTCTGCAGCATTTAGCTCCTATCCATCTGTTCATGTAAAATACTGTCAGTGATGAAAATCACAAACAATATAACATGCATTACATTTACATAACCTTACCTGAAATGAATAACAATGGACAGCATCTTCATGTTTTTGTTTGCCTGCCGTTTTAATTTCACATTTTGTCTGTGTGTGTGTTACGAGAGAAGCAGACACTGATGGATTTACAAATATGTATATCTGATCTTTCGTAGGTTTAGTTTTTTTTTTATATATATATTCTCCATCTCATTTGTAGGCTTATTCAGACACACCTGAGGATGTTGGGACTCCTCCAGTTAGGGTTGTGAAGAGACCGCAGGACGGAGCTAGAGGAAACCGTTTGGAGGAAAGCGATCGAAAGGAGAAAGCGAGAATGTTTTTTACTTTCGGTGACTAGAGAGTGAATATGGCAGACAGAGTAATATGTGGAAAGGGACGCATGGGCAACCCAAAGCTCCTCACCCTGGCCTTCTCTCAGACCGAGTCCATGAGGAAAGGAGGAGGAAAGAGGAGGATGTTCTCCTTTTCACTCCGTTGTCGCCTCGGGATCATCAGAGGGAGGACCAAAGGTACTTCTTACGCAACAATGTTTATGAATACTTATGATGGCAGAGCCCACATGATTTATTTTTGTTCATTAAAGCCATACGGACGAGTTGATTGGGATTTTACACTGCTACTGTATTGTATATACTGTTGCAGGCTCCAGCCTGAGTTGTGTGGGAGCTGAAGTGCCTTATTTCTTAGTTGAGACCGTTTTAAATAAGAAACTATACCTAGAATTTATCTTGCCTATTTTGTTTTGTCAAAATCAATATGATAACTTAGCTTAAATGTGGGATGAGTCATTTAATGGAGTCATATTTTACCTTTAGTTTACTGAGCTACCTTGCAGGTGAACATCGTACTATGATTATGAATTATGACTGAGTCATGTTCACCACCTCTGAACCTGTCTTGTAGTCGAAGTCATTTCGTGATCGGTGTGTTGACTCAAGTTTCTGTCATCCCTGCTGCATTCATTTGGTAGATTTATTCGCAACTAGAGCTGATACATTGGCAGTATGATCAGCTGCATGTTAGAAAGTGTGCCCAGCTACCTTTTGGTTGGAGAATAGCTCATAGCTTTTACTGTACTTTCAACGTATGTGAGAGCTTATTCTTTTACTGGTAAGTGAAAATGTCATGTCTTATTTAACATATATTACAGTGGTCTTTTAGAACGATCACTAATTGTAAGACAATAGCACTGTTTTATATACATTTAAACAGTCAAGTATCTGTTGAATCTAGAATCGATTGCATATTGCTTTCTAGCAGAATGTGTGTAATTTTTGTGTGTAATTGATTCTCTAGTCTAAACGTAACATTTATTCTACTTCACAGTACTACACTGAGTGGGTGTGCTTCTACTACTCTACATAATTGGGTGGTAGGTAGCCTAGTGGTTAGAGCGTTGGGCTAGTAACTGAAAGGTTGCAAGATCGAATCCCTGAGCTGACAAGGTACAAATCTGTCGTTCTGCCCCTGAACAAGGAAGTTAAACACACTGTTTCTAGGCTGTCATTCAAAATAAGAATTTGTTCTTAACTGACTTGCCTAGTTAAATAACGGTAAAATAAATAATTACCCTAATTGTGTGGCCTAGTATGTTCTGTTTCCCTGGGTTTTTATAAGACCAACAAACAGCTCTGTGTCTTCTGTTCCTCTTTATTTTGTAAGAAATGAATTTGTTTCGCTCTGAAACACCTGAGTAAATGGGGTATTAAGGACGAAACTGGGAGGAAATTGTCTATGCCAAAGAGTATTGGGTCCACTGGAAAGAGACTACTAATTAGGAGACATGCTACATTGGCGAGACATACTTCTACAGTGGAGAGAACGCTTTGTTTGTAGTTGTTTGAGGTGTCTCTGGTCAGGGAAATGCTACATAGACTCAATAAATCTATGCATTGGGATCAAGGATGTATTTGTACTGCACATATAGTTTACTAGCTTTTATTTGTACTTGAGCTCATCCTCACATCTGTGTGGACTTTGAAGCTATTGTGTGGGCTCTAGTTCATATTTGTGTCTGTTTAGAGCTTTAGTGTATACTTTGATGTAATTTCCCTACTCTCAGACCTGACTGACGGAAGTTCCTTTGGGTGGGATTGTCAGGCCTTATAGGGGGAAAGAATGGAGGGATGGTGAGTCAGTAAGTGGCGAGCATGTGAGGGTGACAAATGGACAGACAGGTGGGGCTCTCAGTCAGTCAGCGGTTGTTTTAACTCCTCTGTAAATGTGTGTCTGGGTAGAAGACAGGCAGTGGGGGAAAGAGCCCTCTCACCCAGAGAAGGGAACATGAGATGTTCACCACAGATTGAAAGCGAGAAACCATATTGTTGTTTTGATTCATGTCCATTGCAGCCATTGTCTCATAAAGGACAGGATTCCCTGGTCAGAAGTTGAGTAAATAAGTCTCTTTTGGCTTTGTAGCGACATGCATGTACAGTTATTGGTAGGGGTGCTCAGTGGTGTAAAGTACTGAAGTAAAAAACATTTAAAGTACTACTTAAGCCATTTTTTTGGGTTATCTGTACTTTGACATCTTTTACCTCTACCTTCCTAAAGAAAATATTGACTTTTTACTCCCATACATTTCCGCTGACACCAAAAAGTACTCGTTACATTTACAATACTCAGGCATGACAGAATTATGGTCAAATTCATGCACCTATCAATGTAGCGCGTTGTCATCCCTACTGCCTCTGATCTTGCGGACTCACAAAGCACACATACTGCGTTTGTAAATTGTCTGAGAAAAAAAAACAATGAACAAAAAAGGAAATTGTGCCATCTGGTTTCTTAATATAAGGACTTTTGATGTACACTATTTACTTTTACTCAAGTATGAGAAATTGAGTACTTTTTTCCACCACTGTACTTTAGTACATTTAAAACCAGATACCTTTAGACTTTTACTCAAGTAGTATTTTACTGGGTGATTTTCACTTTTACTTGAGTCATTTTCCATTAAGACATGTTTACTTTGAATCAAGTATGACAATTGAGTACCTTTTCCACCACTGGGGATGCTCTTGTATAAGCAGATAATAATCATTGTGATGAGCCTATGGAATGGGAGGTGGAAAAGCTGCGAGCATTAGTTAGCCAGTGTATGTGTGTGGGTAGGATGACTATGGTGGGCACAGTAAGATGGGCACTGCTTATGTGTCGACTAGTGTGGAAAATGTGTAACTGCTTATGGCTGCTCTTGTATGAGCTCAGTGACAATGGATGTGTGGGTAACGTTAATTGTGTGCTTGACTGCACTGAGTGTGCGCGTGTGTGAGAGAAAGTGTGTGTGATGCAGGGGGTGTGACCGTGTCATGTGTGGGGAGAGTGTTTGACTGCTTCATCACACCCCTCTGGCATAGAGAGGGAGGGAGAGCGACCTTCTCCGACACACTCACTGAGGCTGTGTGTAATGGTTGCTGTGTGTGTGAGCTGGTATGTGAGCGTGAACGAGGGGTATGATTATTCCTATGGAATAGGAAGAGCAACCATGAATACCTCAAAAGGAACCTCAGAATGGTGGGAAGAAAAGGAGAGATGACTATTCCTTTGATGCTTTGATCATTTGGTTTCCCTGCTTTCGGTTTGTTGTGGGAATTACTTATTTTAGCAATATATATATATTTTTTTTTGTACCAAGTTTAAACAGTTAAAGGACATAGAAATAGACATCTATGGAACAGGATATTTCATGCAATAAGTGAAGTCAAGATATGCTTCAAGTAGAACAGAGATATGAAGAGAAGAAAATAGTTTTTTGTCCTGCTTGTTAGCGAGTGAGACTGGGTCACAGAGGACACCGTATTCCAAGGGGCACCTCGCTGGGTCTGCTGGCCACTACAACAGCACAGCGACTTTCCTCTCAGGTCGGATGTTTTGACAGGACTGCAGCCATGCTTTGTGGTCTGAGGAGAGAGGCGAAGAACAGCAGCATCGGTAAATCTGCCTGACACTCACTGATTGTGATGATGAATGAATGAACACAGCCGTCATAGGCTATCTAGTGTGCACTGTATGTCATATGGTTTGTAGTGCTACACCCTAGTATTGCAATAGTAAGGGGCTTAGGACTATCAATAGCACCTGTAACAGTATTTAGTTCTGAATGTGAAGAGTGAAGTATTTATACCTGTGATTTAATGTCTTCAGCATGGTGGTAACACACATCCCACTGGCCACACTGGTTGAATCAACATTCAATGAAATGACGTTGAACCAACCTGGAATAGATGTTGAATTGGCATCTATGCCCAGTGAGGTAGCTTGTCACATAGCTAGACTTTCTGTCATTAGAGGTTATTTAGTCAGCTGGAAATGTTACACTTTTTCCCTATATTTGTACACATTCATATTAATTGAGATTTGTTGAATGACAGCTTTGTCAAGCACCATTTTACTCGCAGTATATCTATTAATTCGCTATTAAGGCACAGACAGTAGACCAAATGCCACTGAATTAGGGCCAGACAGTACTGAATACAAGGCTGCCGTCTGAAATTGGAGCAGATATGGCAACGCAAACTGGGTCTAGTGAAGCCGTTTATAAATACTGTTTTACCTCTGAAAATAGCACTGATTTCATAGCTATTGTCAGAGGCCCCCACATTTAACCTACATTCTGATTGGTTCTAAAGGGGATAGCATACGGTGCCCTGAATTAGATTCATTTAATTGATACGGCAGAAATTAATAGGGGTGACTATTTTTCTGGCACATTACTTTGCACACCACTCTAAGTAATGTTGTAGGTTCAGTCCTGTTTGCAGATCTTAAGTGTATCGTTTTTGCAGTTCCGTACCTGATTTTTTAGCTACCACAGTAGATGAGTATTCCCTCTGCCAAAACAACATGCTCCTACTAGGAGGTTCGTGCCCTGCCGTACCCAGTTATGATGTTGTTCAGTTCAAGGGTGCGTTTTGTTTTGGCTGCTGAATTGATTAAGCCAATTCAAGAAGTAATGTATTTGGCCCATGATTGGCCCGTCAGGATCACTAATGATGTTTTTCTTAACTGGTACAGCTGTATGTATGGTATAGTTGCGTTCAGTCACGTGGGGCGTATGGGGTCTTTGTACCCCAGAGCAAACGTTGCCTTTTGACTACAATGATGGCTGCTTGGACTGTCAGGCCCCTCATGAGGCTTATGGGACCACGCACGCTGCTGCCTGTCACAGGGTGTCTTTGTTGATTCACACTGTGTGTGTGTATGTGTGTGCGTGGCCGCCGTGCACTGATGCCCTAAGGTTGTTGAACAGGATATTTGTGCAAGGAAGTGTACATTATCGGTGTATGCATATTCCTGTAAGCCCTTGCGTTTTATTTTTGTAAACTCTCATTATGTTTCATTTTTATATTATGTCTGCATATTTTCCACAGTTAAGACGTGGCTTATCAACCTCCATAATTCTATGATATGGAGACATTCCTTCTCCTCGTCTCTTTCCTTCAAATGCACTGATCTGAAAATGTAGGAAAGGTGAACGACCAGTACCAGCTAACTGTTTTCACCTGTTCTTTTACATCTGTGCAAATGAAAGAAAGGTGACTAATCTATTTTAGGCTATTGAGATACACTCCATGTTATTTTGTCTTTGGGCCAATTTAGTCCTGTGCCTGACAAGAATGAAAATTGAGAATGTTTCCCTTTTTGACCAAAGACTGGCCCTATTTGAATAGTGATGATGTGAATTTAGTTAAGGGTCATGTGATATTATGCACGAGGGATGATTAGTTGCGATACAAAAGTGGATGAATGGTTAATTGAGTGTAGACAACATAGAACAGAAATATCACCTACACACGCCATCATGACAATCCTGCCTAAAGCTGATGAACAGGACATCACTAGGCTAAATTTGCATTTTGTTTTTCATTACCAAGAGTGTTACATGTAACATTGTACAGTGTAGCTCAGCAAGGGAGTGGAAAGGCTGAGCTGCGTTCAATCAATAGTAATAATAGTGCTTATGTCAGAATATTTTGAGCATACGGTGTATGAAGTCGACCTGTCAGTGCAGCAGCTGAAATAGATGGACCTCTCATAGGCCCTAGCTTTCCGCAAATGTTTTTTTAAACAATTTTGGCTTAGCTTTTCCTTAAGTGTGTAATATGATGTTTAAGTCATTCGGTTGAAAAGTTTGTCCTCGGTGGACAGAAATGCTGACATGCCCATGCTGTATCCAGATTCAAATTGCAGAGCAGGGCAGGGTCACTGCAAATCTGGGGCCAGTGCTGTGTCAGAAATGGCTCCCACTGTAAAAAAGAGGATCCCAGAGGAACAGAGAACATTTTCTGGTTTCCTCTGTAGCAGCTGTTGTCGTTGACTGAAAATGTTTGTATTCTTCACATGCCTGAACAGTCCTTTAACCACAGCGTGTTCCCTCAAGAGCATTTCCCAGCTCTAATGTATACTGTATGCATCATCTTGGTGCAGACATCATGTTTCACCGCGGGTAGAAGATGCCTGTGGACACATCGCACAATCAGCTCCTCCAAGTCTAAATCTTAACTATTAGGGTGAACAAGGCAACATTATCTTTAGATAAGCGTCTATTGGGACAAGTTCATACTACCCGCACTAAAACTAGCTTTCTTGATCTCTTTACCCCTCCCACTGTTACCATGGAAACAGCAGGAAGACCTTCCGGGTCTCTGAGATTGACCCGCCAGTGTTCTTTGAGTTAGTAGGCCTGTTAGAGAAGTTCCTTCCTGTTGTGCCTCTTTCTAATGTTCACACTCCCTCTAATAGGGATCAAAGGGTTAAACAAGGCCCAGGCAGCTGTCAGTGTGTGGACAAGGGATGTGATGGTGTCAGATTCCCCTCTCCTCTAAGGAACAGCATGCACACATTCCTCACATACTGTAGTAATTTTCCAAACTTCCAGATTATTCACCAAATGTCCCTTTCATTATTCCAGATGATGGACCATACTCTAAGGGCAGCAAGGACTCTGGAGGGACCGACCATGCCCTTACATCCAGGAGACGCAGTATTAAAGGTACAGTGTGATTACACCTTACTGTAACTTTCAGTCGTTCTACATTCTACAGTATCTTCTGTGGTACCATGTCCATTATCTTCAGCCTTTCTCCATGATGGAAAGCTATCCACAAGAGTCGTGCTTTTCATTGGGATTGTTTGATTGCACATGTTCCATCACGTCTGCGCTACATTGGCTGATAGATGTGGTACTGTAGTGCTTAGATAAGGTTGAGAAAATGCCTATGTAGCCTGTCGCTGGAGACTAAAGGAATCCTCTCCCTCCGTGGATTTCATTTAACAGCACAATGTGTCTGCAGCCAGACAGAATGGAACCAAGCACATACACTATATATACAAAAGTATGTTGACATCCCTTCAAATGAGTGGATTCAAGCCATTTTAGCCACACCCATTGCTAACAGGTGTATAAAATCTAGCACACAGCCATGCATTCTCCACACACAAACATTGGCTGTGGAAAGGCCTTACTGAAGAGCTCAGTGACTTTCAACGTGGCACCGTCATAGGATGCCACCTTTCCAACAAGTCAGTTTGTCAAATTCCTCCCCTGCTAAAGCTGCCCCGTTCAACTATAAGTGCTGTTATCATGAAGTGGAAACATCTATGAGCAACAACGGCTCAGCCGCGAAGTGGTAGGACACACAAGCTCACAGAATGGGACCACTGAGTGCTGAGGCGCGTACCGTGGTAAATTGTCTGTCCTCGGTTGGAACACTCACTCCGAGTTCCAATCTGCCTCTGGAAACAACATCAACACTAGAACTGTTCATCGGGAGCTTCATGAAATGGGTTTCCGTGGCCGAGCAGCCGCACACAAGCCTTAGATCTCCATCTCCATCTCCAAGCCTTAGATCTCCATCTCCAATGCCAAGTGTCAGCTGGAGTGGTGAAAGCTTGCCTCCATTGGACTCAGTGGAGCAGTGGAAACGTATTCTCTGGAGTGATGAATAACGCTTCACCATCTGAGAATGCTACCTGTCACAATGCATAGTGCCAACTATAAAGTTTGGTGGAGGAGGAGTAATGGTCTGGGGCTGTTTTTCATGGTTCGGGCTAGGCACCTTAGTTACAGATAAGGGAAATCTTAACGATACATCATACAATTACATTTTAGACAATTCTGTGCTTCCAACTTTGTGGCAACAGTTTGGGGAAGGCCCTTTTTTCAGAATTAAAATCCCCTGTGCACAAAGTGTGGTCCATACAGAAATTGTATGTTGAGATCAGTGTGGGAAAACTTGACTAGCCTGCACAGAGCCCTGACCTCAACCCCATCGAACACCTTTGGGATGAATTAGAACGCCGACTGTGAGCCAGGCCTAATCGCCAAACATTAGTGCCTAACTTCACTAATGCTCTTGTGGCTGAATGGAAGCAAGTCCCCGCAGCAATGTTCCAACATCTAGTGGAAAGCCTTCCCAGAAGAGGCTGGCAAAGGGGAACAACTCTATATTAATGTCCATGCTTTTGGAATGAGATGCTCGACGAGAAGGTGTCCACATACCTTTTTTCATGTAGTGTAAGCTACAACGTCTAAACGCACTACGGCTAGCTAGCCATCAGTTAGGGTCAACCCCAATTTGAACTCAATTCTGTTCAGGAAATCAATAAATGATCATTTAGGAATCTAGAAAATTGCCCTTTTGTGTCAAGATTTACATTTTCAATTCATCCACTGAATTCCACACAATTATGTTGAATGCACTGTGTTAATATGGAGCTAACCCCATCCATGTCATCATTACCAAAGAGGAGAGGGAGGGAAAGAGACAGAGATGGAGAGATAGAAAAGGCAGCGAAAGAGTTAGTCAGAATGAGCGAGAAAGAGGCAGAATGATAGAAGCAGAATGATAGAGGCAGAGATAATCAATCCATGTTTGTAGCAGCTCAGACAAACCGTCTCAGTGTACCAGAAGGATGCTGACTCTGTGACACTGTTCCTCCTGTCCGTTTCTGTGTGTCTATAGAGGACTACTGGGGCATGACCACGTTGGACCTGATTAAAAGGGAAGGCAGCAGCCTGGGCCTCACCATCTCCGGGGGGTCCGATAAGGACGGCAAGCCCAGAGTGTCTAACCTGCGGCCAGGTGGGCTTGCTGCCAGGTGAGATCTTGGCTAGGATGACACATCTGTAACCAGGCAACCGCAGTGAGGTGTCTGTGTGTGTTACCCACCACCCACACATGTCGTCCTAACCTAGTGATTATAGACACTGCAGTAGATCAGCTTTTTACTGGGTGATGTTTAGCCTGGAACTGATATTACACCAGGACACAGTCTATGAGAGAGTCTCCTCTGTTAATTAACAAGATAAATATGGATGTTCCCACCTCCTCACGAATCACACAAACTAAATGAAATGACCTTTTACTACAGTGAATTATTTTGTATTAAGTTTATGTAGAGAACATTTTCAGCAACTACCTGCTTTATTTAATTGCCTCTATTCGCTTGGCATTCATAATCTTTTACGTTGCTTCTACTCTCTGTTTATTATATATGCATAGTCACTTTAACTATACATTCATGTACATACTACCTCAATTGGCCCGACCAACCATCAGTGCTCCCGCACATTGGCTAACCAGGCTACCTGCATTGTGTCCTGCCACCCACCACCCCCTCTTTTACGGTACTGCAACTCTCTGTTCATCATATATGCATAGTAACCGTATCTACGTGTACATACTACCTGAATCAGCCTGACTAACCGGTGTCTGTATGCAGCCTCGCCACTGTATACAGCCTCTACTGTTAATTTTCACTGTCTTTTTACTGTTGTTTTATTTCTTAACTTACCTATTGTTCACATAATACCTTTTTTGGACTGTTGGTAAGCATTTCACTGTAAGGTCTACTACACCTGTTGTATTTGGCGCACGTGACAAATAAACTTTGATTTGATGTAATGTTTCTATTTTGGAGTGTGGATGTCACGCCCTGACCTTGGAGATCCTTTTTATGTCTCTATTTTGGTTTGATCAGGGCGTGAGTTGGGGTGGGCATTTCTATGTGTTGTGTTTCTATGATTTTCTATCTCTATATTTTGGCCAGGTATGGTTCTCAATCAGGGACAGCTGTCTATCGTTGTCTCTGATTGGGAACCATACTTAGGTGCCTTTGTTCCCACCTGTCTTGGTGGGAAGTTGACATTCTTTATGGCACTTAGCCTTAAGCTTCACGGTTTTGTTTTGTAGTGTGTATTGTTTTGTCCTGCGTCTTTTTCTTTATTAAAGAACCTGTACGCTCACCACGCTGCACCTTAGTCCGCTCCTTTCAACAGCCGTAACAGTGGAGCGATGTTATTTTAGTACAGATAGTCTAATTAACATTCAGCTCATTTAATTTGTTCCCATGTCAGCCACGAGAGCAAAACCCAGTGGAAAGTACTCATGCTTCAGTGACTAAGCATCATGTGACTGCTAGCCTCTACTGACACACACACACATTAAATACTTGGAATATAATATTCTTTCTGCCACCACCTGTAATGCTCCGGGTGTCGTGGGTGTGGAGTCAAACGCAGGAGACAGAGAGTGCAATGCTGTGCGTCTTTAATAGCACCAACACACCACAGGGTACTCACAATAGTAACGGCCCCAAACACAGGGAATGAAAATGTACAACGGAAAAATCACTAACACGTACCTCTACAACAGAGCCGAAGGTTACACTGAAATAATCCCGCACAACAACCAGGCGGGCCGGCTGTCTAATAAAGACAAACTAATCATACATAAACAGGTGCTACCAATAAACATACAAGGAGGGGGAGGAAAGACAATCAGTGGCAGCTAATAGGCCGGTGACGACGAGCACCACCCGCCCGGGAAGGGAAACCACCCTCGGTCGGACTCGTGACACCACCGAGGTGTCTCAGTGTAGAATGTGATCGGAGGACTAGACATGACAATTAAAATATTGATGAACAGCTTCTCACCATTATAACCTTTACAACATTGGCCTCTTTGCTGGTCTGTAGGTCTCGTATACAGTAAACCCTGAGTGTACACTACATTAGGAACACCTGCTCTGATCAGCTTGAAATCTATGTTCCCTTATTGTTGTCACTTAAATCCACTTCAATCAGTGTAGATGAAGGGTCGGAGGAGGATATTTAATTGAGACATGGTTTGTGTATGTGTGCCATTCATAAAGTGAACGGGCAAGACAAAATATTTACAGTTCATTCGGGAGTATTCAGACCCCTTGACTTTTTCCACATATTGTTATGTTAGACTTTTTCTAAAATTGATACAAATTGTTTTTGCTCATCAATCTACACACAATACCCCGTAATGACAAAAACAGGTTTTTAGACATTTTTGCTCATTTCTTAAAAATAAAAACAGAAATAACTTAATTACATAAGTATTCAGACGCTTTGCTATGAGACTCGAAATTGAACTCAGGTGTATCCTGATTCCATTGATCATCCTTGAGATGTTTCCACATCTTGATTGGACTGCACCTGTGGTCAATTCTATTGATTGGACATGATTTGGAAAGGCACACACCAGTCTATATAAAGGTACCACAGTTGACAGTGCATCTCAGAGCAAAAACCATGAGGTCAAAGAAATTGTCCGTTGAGGTCAGAGACCGGATTGTGTCTAGGCAAAGATCTTGGGAAGGGTGTCAAAACATGTCTGCAGCATTGAAGGTCCCCAAGAACACAGTAGCCTCCATTATTCTTAAATGGAAGAAGTTTGGAACCTCCAAGTGTGTACCTAGAGCTGGCTGCCTGGCCAAACTGAGCAATCAGGGACAAAGGCCTTGGTCAGGGAGGTTACCAAGAACCCGATGGTCTGACAGAGCTCCAGAGTTCCTCTGTGGAGATGGGAGAACCTTCCAGAAGGACAACCATCTCTGCAGCACTCCACCAATCAGGCCTTTATGGTAGAGTGGCCAGACAGAAGCCAGTCCTTAGCAAATAACACATGACAGCCCGCTTGGAGTATGCCAAAAGGCACCAAAAGGACAATCAGACTATGTGAAACAAGATTCTCTGGTCTGATGAAACCAAGATTGAACTCTTTGGCCTGAATGCCAAGAGTCACGTCTGGAGGAAACCTGGCACCATCCCTACGGTGAAGCATGGTGGTGGTGGCATCTCTGCTGTGGGGATGTTTTTTCAGCAGCAGGGACTTGGAGAATAGTCAGGACCGAGGGAAAGATTAACAAAGCAAAGTACAGAGAGATCCTTGATGAAAACCTTCTACAGAGCACTCAGGAATTCAGACTGGGGCGAAGGTTCACCTTCCAACATGACTCCGACCCTAAGCACACAGCCAAGACAATGCAGGAGTGGCTTCGGGACAAGTCTCAATGTCCTTGAGTGGCCCGGACTTGAACCCGATCGAACATCTCTGGAGAGAACTGAAAATAGCTGCGCAGCGACACTCTCCATCCAGCCTGACAGAGCTTGAGAGGATCTGCAAAGAAGAATGGGAGAAACTACTGAAATACAGGTGTGCCAAGCTTGTAGCGTCATACTCAAGAAGACTCAAGGCTTTAATCACTCCCAAAGGCGCTTTAGCAATGTACTGAGTGAAGGGTCTGAATACTTATGTAAATGTGATATCAGTTTTTAATTTCATTTTATGAAAATCAATTTTTGCTTTGTCATTATGGGGTAATGTGTGTAGATTGGGGATTTTTTTGTTTGTTATCCATTTTAGAACAAGGTAACAAAATGTGTAAAAAGTCAAAGGGTCTGAATACTTTCCGAATGCACTGTAAGTGTCCTTTGGACAGGGTATGGTAGTAGGTGCCAGGCACACCGGTTTGAGTGTTTCAAGAACTACAACACTGCTGGGTTTTTCACGCTCATCGGTTTCCCTGGTATATCAAGAATGGTCCACCACCCAAAGCATATCCAGCCTACCTTACACAACTGTTAGAAACATTGGAGTAAACATGGGCTAGCATCCCTGTGGAACGCTTTTGACACCTTGTAGAGTCCATGCCCCGATGAATTGAGGCTGTTCTGATGGCAAAAGAGGGTCCAACTAAATATTAGGAAGTTCTTCCTAATGTTTTTTTATACTCAGCGTATATCTATGTTGAGATGAGAACGTATGACCGTGTTTGGTGTCCTGCATCACTGTAGCAATTGTCAGTAGCCCAGAGGTGTAGCAGAGCAGTACATCTATTTAAATAGCATCTAAATGAGCTTCATGTTGACACACAATGTCACATGAGAGACACCATGTGCAACATCTCTCTCCTTGTCTGACTGGAGAATGTTTAGCACTACTTCTTAGCACCCGTTCTTCTTGTCCATCGCAATAGCAACGATTTACATGAATATAGCTTGTGTTACAAATATGCTACAAAGGTGCCAAACAGTGTTCATGACAGGGCAAAGATGAAAATAAACAACAATGTTCTCAAGCCATCAGGATATGAGATGTTGTTTTGAGAGTATCATTATGAGTAGGGCCAGGAGTTTTTCCAAAGCATGTGACCCAACCCCCCAGAGTTATTCCTGGCTAAGTGACATGGTCAGGAAAACTCCTGGCCCTACTCATCAACCAACATTTTCGATTGTTAATCCATCCTCCTGTCTGCACAGGAGTGACCAGCTGAATGTGGGAGACTACATCAAGTCAGTGAACGGCATCAACCTGTCCAAGCTCCGCCACGATGAGATCATCAGCCTGTTGAAGAACATAGGAGAGCGTGTGGTTCTGGAAGTGGATTACGAACTACCTCCTTTTGGTACGAGCACTTCTAGTGTGTAGGTCTGCCTCTGGGCTGCTGTTAGTAGTTATGTTATGTCCATGTCTTTGCATTTCAAATTACATATACGATATTGCAGATCAGGTCAACATATCTTGCTTTTGTTCTTGGCTGAAAAGCCTCCAGTTCTCTCTGTTGTTATATTCTTACCATCGGACGTTATTCCAGTACAGTACTAGCTCATCTATTTCTGGACTGTGACCCAAAAAGTAAACAAATAATTGATTATCCCATTGGAGGCTGGTGTCATTTTCAATTGGAGGACGTGCTCATTATAATGGCCAAAATGGAACGTGGGATGTGTTTTATGTCTTCGATAAATTTCCATTTATTCTAGCCATGAGCCATCCTCCATTCACCAGCCTCCACTGGATGATCCAGTGGTGACTTATAAGGATTCAACCTCCAAAACAGCTACCCAGCAATAGGTTGTACCTCTGGCAGTGAGTGGGTTGCAGTTAACACTATCTTACAATGTTCCATTATTTTAAAGGTGGATAAAACCTTCATGCCACTGTGTTTTTGGAATGGTGATTGGTTTTGTGTCCTAAGATGGTGTTGGTCTGATTCTGTTATTGTGTCTAAACTCTGAACTACTTTCCCTCTCTGTTTTCAGTCCAGAACACTCCCACAAGTGTTATAGCTAAGACTATAGAGGTGTGCCTATACAAGGAGGGCAACAGCTTTGGATTCGTCATGAGAGGTGGGCATCATCAAGTCTGTTAGAATGTGTATTAAAGGGTGGGAAAGGATGAAAGATTGTGCTAGAGCTGGTTTGTGTTCTGTTGTTCTAGGAGGGTTCCATGAAGACTGGCACAGGTCTCGTCCTCTGGTAGTGACCTACGTACGGCATGGGGGTCCAGCTGATCGGTAAAGACATGCAGACGAGATAAGACTGTGTGCGTGCACACATGCTTATACCCTCATGAGTAATTTCACATTAGTAAGCGCAAGGATGTTTCTATAATTTTGGGGGCTCGGAGCAAGATTTAGTTGGGGGCCTCTCACAACTCACTGGCAAACATTTTAGGGGTTCCCCTCTTGGTGGCGCAGAGAAAAAGGTGAAGCTTTAAAGGGCATTTTCTGCAATTCTACACATTTAGCCATTTTAGCAGTTTTAAAACACATTTCATGTGATTCACATTTCAAATAAATAAAATGGAATGATACATTATGATATTATGATATTGATGATGATATTGATGATGATATTATTTCTCAAATGCTTGGTAAACAACAGGTGTAAACTCACAGTGAAACGTTTACTTAGGGGCCCTTCCCAACAGTGCAGAGAAAAGCATTATACAAACAATAATGCAAGGAATAAATGCACGAGTAACAATAACTTGGCTACATACAGTTTAAGTCAGAAGTGTATGTAAACTTCCAACTTCAACTGTAGATGGGATGAGCTGAGGGATGTGGAATTGGAGACAAGTGGGAGTGGAGGTGCTGTACGGAAGATAAAATAATGGTAAAAGATAAAAGTTAAAAAAAGGCAAAATAAAAAGTATGTTTGAATGACACTGAGGGCAGTGTTTTTACAGCTAATGCCGGTTTGCCTGAGGCTGATGCCGTGCAGGTGTTTGTACACATTTATATACACACACTCTCATTCAAATAAACTTATACAAGAAAACACACACATACATGTAATAGTGCCAGACATGTACACAAACATATACTGTACATTTGGCATTGCTGTTCTGATTTTAGTCGTCCTTGATGTCCTTATTTTAATTTTATTTTTTATTTTTAACAATTGTTTTGCTTTTGTTGTTTGCTGTTTTCTTCTATCTTTTCCTTTTTTCCCTTTAATTCATTCTCTTGGTTGTTGGTGCTTTGTGGGGTTTTTGGGGTGGAGAATGGAATTAATTGTATTTTTATTTTTCTTCTTGGGGGGTGGTGGACTGTGGGAGGGGTCTCGAATGATTGAGAGGCAGCTATTAGGGAAATGTGGGCGGGATCTTGGAGGGTTCTGGTTCATGTTTTTTGGCCTGGTGGGAGATCTGTCAACGTGTCCTTGAGCAGTGCATTGACCCTGGATGCTTCTGTGTGTCACTCTGAATGGGAGTCTGTTGGATGACTGGTGTGGTGTAGTTGTTGAGCGTCTTCACTGCAACAACATTGTATGTTTCGGATATTCAATGCAATAATAATAATAATTAGTTTTATAATATAATAAAATAAAATAAAAATCCTTAGTCATGTGGACATGAGGAACTTGAAGCTCTCGACCTGCTCCACAACAAACCTACCGATCTGGATGGGGGCGTGCTCAGCTCGCCGTTTCCTGTAGTTCGCTATCAGCTCCTTTGTCTTGCTGAAGTTGAGGGAAAGGTTGTTGTCCTGGCACCACACTGCCAGGTCTCTGATCTTACTTAATGATGGTGTTGATGTGAGCAATGACCAGCCTTTAAAAGCATTTCATGGCTACATATGTGAGTGCTACGGGGCGATAGTCATTTAGACAGGTTACCTTACCTTTTTGGGCACAGGGACTATGGTAGTCTGCTTGAAACGTTTGGTTTTTTATTTTTTATTTTATTATGATTATTGTATTTATATTTATTATTTTATTATGTTCAAACATGTACTGTAGGTATTACAGACTGGGATCAGGGAGAGGTGGAAAATGTCAGTGAAGAAGCTGATCAAATGAAATGTTATTGGTCACATACACGTGTTTAGCAGATGCTACTGCGGGTGTAGTGAAATGCTTGTGCTTCTTGCTCCGACAGTGCAGTAATATCTATCAAGTAATATCTAACAGTTTTACAACTTCTACCCAAAATAAACGTAAATCTAATTAAGGAATGGATTAAGAATATATGTATATATATGTATGTCAGAGCGGCATTGGACTAAGATACAGTGGCATAGTATAGAGTACAGTATATACATATGAGAATGGGTGATGCAATATTTACAAACAATTAAAGTGACTAAGATACAGTAGAGTAGTATAGAGTACAGTTTATACATATGAGATGAGTAATGCTAGATACAGAGACATTATTAAAGTGTCTCGTGTTTCATTTCTATAAAGTGTCCAGTGATTCCTAATCTATGTCTACAGGCAGCAGCCTCTGATGTGCTGGAGATGGTTATTTAGCAGTCTGATGGCCTTGAGATAGAAGCTGTTTTTCAGTCTCTTGGTCCCAGCTTTGATGCACCTGTACTGACCTCGCCTTCTGGATAATAGCGGGGTGAAAAGGCAGTGGCTCGGGTGGTTGATGTCCTTGATCAGCGCATGCTCTGAATACGCATCCTCGTAATCCGTCTGGCCCTGCGGCCTTGTGAATGTTAACCTATTTAAAGGTCTTACTCATATCGGCTACGAAGAGCGAGATCACACAGTCGTCGGAACAGCTGGCGATCTCATGCATGATTCAGTGTTTGCCTCGAAGTGAGCATAGGTATTTAGCTTGTCTGGTAGGCTCGCAGCTGGGTTTCCCTTTGTAATCCGTGGTAGTTTGCAAGCCATGCCACATCCGACGAGAATCAGAGCCGGCGTAGTAGGATTTAATCTTAGTCCTGTATTGACGCTTTGCCTGTTTTGATGGCTCGTCGTAGCGCGATTTCTTATAAGTGTCCAGATTAGTGTCCCGCTCTTTGAAAGAGGCAGCTCTAGCCTTTAGCTCAGTGCAGATGTTGCCTGTAATCCAAGGCTTGTGGTTGGGTTATGTACGTATGGTCACTGGGGACGACGTTGTCGATGCAGTTACTGTATGAAGCCGGTGACTCACGGAACATATTCCAGTCTGTGCTAGTGAAACTGTCCTGTAACTTAGCATCTGCTTTATCGGTCCATTTCCATACTGAACCACACTGGTTCCTCCTGTTTGAGTTTTTACCCGAGGTTGCTGCCCGGTCTAGACGATGCATATAGAAACACGCGAGATATACATTATCCATGTCCTTGTTCAGCCAAGACTCTGAGAAGCATAGAATATTACAGTTCTTCAGGTCCTGTTGATAGGATAGTCTCGAACGGAGTTCATCCAGTTTGTTCTCCAGTAACTGCACATTCCCCAGCAGAACAGAGGGCAATGGTGGTCTATTTGTGCGCAGACATAAACTCGTTAGGAGGCAGCCTGCCTCTTTTTCGTCGCCGCTTCCTCTTTCAAGTCCTATTAATTAGGGTCTGGTCCGGCGTAAGCAGGAAAGCTGTGACTTGTTGAAGTAGAGCTCTTCATCCAAATCAAGATTAGTGATCGCTGTTCTGATGTCCAAAAGCTTTTTTCGATCATAGGAAAAGATGGCGGAGACATTATGTAAAAAAGCTAAGATCAGCATAAATGAACACAAAATAGCAGAATTGGTCAGGAGCTCATGAAACGGCCGTTATCCACTGCAGCACCATCTTTTAATTTGGAGTTGAGAGAAGAAATTGCAGTTTAAAGCAAATGTTCCTGAGGTTCTAAACATTTTGCCATGGGATTGAGAGGAAATGTTTGTTTTAAAGCAAATTTCCATGCAATTCTAAAAATGTTTGCCATCATACGATATGAGTGAGCGTGACGAACAAAATCAATGGGGCCCCCTGGAGGTCAGGGCCCCTGTGCCAGTGTCTTGCCTTCCAGTCAGTAATTCGGTCATGCAATCTATAAAATGTTACCTGACATGGGCTAATTGACTGCCTGTCAGTAACTGACATACCAATAGGAAAACTGCTGATGTATTACCAAATTTCGAAATTGCACATTGTATATTCTACTATCCAAACTAACAGTGAGTTGAGACCGTGACTGACTTACTTATGCCTAGAAATAACACTGAGTAAGTGATTTAAGATGCTCTGGAGTGCCTTTATTTCAGTCAGTGTATGGATCTGTATGCAATCTTTATAGCTTGCTGACCCTGGTTTGCTCCTTTGCCATTTGTTTCAATGCAAATGCTATTGAAAAGATGTAGGGATGCACGTTGCCTCAAAGACCTATGGGAATGCAGTCATGCATTAATGTTAAATCCACATTCACAGTATAAAGGGCAAGCTTCATCCTAAGGCTAGGGACTAGCTAACTGAATGCTGTACTGCACTGTTCCAAGATTTCTCAGAATATTGAGGGCAACATGACTTTTGTATAGCAAGCAGTGACATGGTGAGTATAGTGTACACCATTAGAGAATATATTGATATTAATTATGTTTGTTCATTTCCTGAAAGGCCAGAGATAGAATCGCTCTTTTACGAGAGAGAGTACAAAACACCCCCTTCTTCCCCTTTCTTTCCTTTTGAAATTGTAATTTTCTCCCAGAGACAGCAAACAGAAAGATGGCCATCTGATGTGCCTGTGTGGACTGAGTGCCTATATTCACTGCCCTCCTTTACATATACACTTTCTCTCTCCTCTCTCTCTCCTTTCTCTCTTTTTTCAATGCCCCCCCCCCCTCATCTCTTTACCAGAGAGGGCACACTGAAGGCTGGTGACCGTGTGCTGAGCATAGGCGGGAAGCCCTTACACCGAGAGAAGCATGCTGACGCTCTGACTATGCTGATGCAGTGTAGCCAGGAAGCCCTGTTCCTGATTGAGTATGATGTCTCCCTCATAGGTGAGCACACACACACCTGGCAGAGGGGGGATATGTGAGAATACGGCAGCCCAGGCCGGGCAACATCGCTCTGGGGGTAAATAACATGTCAGTTCCACAAGAATGTATTAGAGTGTGCAAGACGCAACCCCAGGATTCACACGGCTCCAAAAACACGGAGTAGGAATGGTACAGCAGGTACATACAGTGCCTTGTGAAAGTATTCGGCCCCCTTGAACTTTGCAACCTTTTGCCACATTTCAGGCTTCAAACATAAAGATATAAAACTGTATTTTGTGAAGAATCAACAACAAGTGGGACACAATCATGAAGTGGAACGACATTTATTGGATATTTCAAACTTTTTTAACAAATCAAAAACTGAAAAATTGGGGTGCAAAATTATTCAGCCCCCTTAAGTTAATACTTTGTAGCGCCACCTTTTGCTGCGATTACAGCTGTAAGTCGCTTGGGGTGTCTCTCTCAGTTTTGCACATCGAGAGACTGAAATTTTTTCCCATTCCTCCAGCTCGAGCTCAGTGAGGTTGGATGGAGAGCATTTGTGAACAGCAGTTTTCAGTTCTTTCCACAGATTCTCGATTGGATTCAGGTCTGGACTTTCACTTGGCCATTCTAACACCTGGATATGTTTATTTTTGAACCATTCCATTGTAGATTTTGCTTTATGTTTTGGATCATTGTCTTGTTGGAAGACAAATCTCCGTCCCAGTCTCAGGTCTTTTGCAGACTCCATCAGGTTTTCTTCCAGAATGGTCCTGTATTTGGCTCCATCCATCTTCCCATTTCCATTTCCATTTAAGTCATTTAGCAGACGCTCTTATCCAGAGCGACTTACAAATTGGTGCATTCACCTTATGACATCCAGTGGAACAGCCACTTTACAATAGTGCATCTAAATCTTTTGGGGGGGGGGTGAGAAGGATTACTTATCCTATCCTAGGTATTCCTTAAAGAGGTGGGGTTTCAGGTGTCTCCGGAAGGTGGTGATTGACTCCGCTGTCCTGGCGTCGAGAGGGAGTTTGTTCCACCATTGGGGGGCCAGAGCAGCGAACAGTTTTGACTGGGCTGAGCGGGAACTGTACTTCCTCAGTGGTAGGGAGGCGAGCAGGCCAGAGGTGGATGAACGCAGTGCCCTTGTTTGGGTGTAGGGCCTGATCAGAGCCTGGAGGTACTGAGGTGCCGTTCCCCTCACAGCTCCGTAGGCAAGCACCATGGTCTTGTAGCGGATGCGAGCTTCAACTGGAAGCCAGTGGAGAGAGCGGAGGAGCGGGGTGACGTGAGAGAACTTGGGAAGGTTGAACACCAGACGGGCTGCGGCGTTCTGGATGAGTTGTAGGGGTTTAATGGCACAGGCAGGGAGCCCAGCCAACAGCGAGTTGCAGTAATCCAGACGGGATATGACAAGTGCCTGGATTAGGACCTGCGCCGCTTCCTGTGTGAGGCAGGGTCGTACTCTGCGGATGTTGTAGAGCATGAACCTACAGGAACGGGCCACCGCCTTGATGTTAGTTGAGAACGACAGGGTGTTGTCCAGGATCACGCCAAGGTTCTTAGCGCTCTGGGAGGAGGACACAATGGAGTTGTCAACCGTGATGGCGAGATCATGGAACGGGCAGTCCTTCCCGGGAGGAAGAGCAGCTCCGTCTTGCCGAGGTTCAGCTTGAGGTGGTGATCCGTCATCCACACTGATATGTCTGCCAGACATGCTGAGATGCGATTTGCCACCTGGTCATCAGAAGGGGGAAAGGAGAAGATTAATTGTGTGTCGTCTGCATAGCAATGATAGGAGAGACCATGTGAGGTTATGACAGAGCCAAGTGACTTGGTGTATAGCGAGAATAGGAGAGGGCCTAGAACAGAGCCCTGGGGGACACCAGTGGTGAGAGCGAGTGGTGAGGAGACAGATTCTCGCCACGCCACCTGGTAGGAGCGACCTGTCAGGTAGGACGCAATCCAAGCGTGGGCCGCGCCGGAGATGCCCAACTCGGAGAGGGTGGAGAGGAGGATCTGATGGTTCACAGTATCGAAGGCAGCCGATAGGTCTAGATTCTAGAAGGATGAGAGCAGAGGAGAGAGAGTTAGCTTTAGCAGTGCAGAGCGCCTCCGTGATACAGAGAAGAGCAGTCTCAGTTGAATGACTAGTCTTGAAACCTGACTGATTTGGATCAAGAAGGTCATTCTGAGAGAGATAGCGGGAGAGCTGGCCAAGGACGGCACGTTCAAGAGTTTTGGAGAGAAAAGAAAGAAGGCATACTGGTCTGTAGTTGTTGACATCGGAGGGATCGAGTGTAGGTTTTTCTGAAGGGGTGCAACTCTCGCTCTCTTGAAGACGGAAGGGACGTAGCCAGCGGTCAGGAATTCCCATCAATTTTAACCATCTTCCCTGTCCCTGCTGAAGAAAAGCAGGCTCAAACCATGATGCTGCCACCACCATGTTTGACAGTGGGGATGGTGTGTTCAGGGTGATGAGCTGTGTTGCTTTTACGCCAAACATACCGTTTTGCATTGTTGCCAAAAAGTTCAATTTTGGTTTCATCTGACCAGAGCACCTTCTTCCACATGTTTGGTGTGTCTCCCAGGTGGCTTGTGGCAAACTTTAAACAACACTTTTTATGGATATCTTTAAGAAATGGCTTTCTTCTTGCCACTCTTCCATAAAGGCCAGATTTGTGCAATATACGACTGATTGTTGTCCTATGGACAGAGTCTCCCACCTCAGCTGTAGATCTCTGCAGTTCATCCAGAGTGATCATGGGCCTCTTGGCTGCATCTCTGATCAGTCTTCTCCTTGTATGAGCTGAAAGTTTAGAGGGACGGCCAGGTCTTGGTAGATTTGCAGTGGTCTGATACTCCTTCCATTTCAATATTATCGCTTGCACAGTGCTCCTTGGGATGTTTAAAGCTTGGGAAATCTTTTTGTATCCAAATCCGGCTTTAAACTTCACAACAGTATCTCGGACCTGCCTGGTGTGTTCCTTGTTCTTCATGATGCTCTTGTAATGGTTTTCTTCATCTGAACGAGAGGCGGACCAAAGCGCAGCGTGGTTGTTTTGATTCATGCTTTAATAAATCACTACACATGAACAAACAAAAACAAGAAATGTGAAAACTCAAAACAGTCCTATCTGGTGCAACGACAGAGACAGGAACAATCACCCACAAACACACAGTGAAACCCAGGCTACCTAAGTATGATTCTCAATCAAAGACAACTAATGACACCTGCCTCTGATTGAGAACCATACTAGGCCGAAACATAGAAATACCCAAAACATAGAAAAACAAACATAGACTGCCCACCCAACTCACGCCCTGACCATACTAACTAAATACAAAACACAGGAAATAAAGGTCAGAACGTGACAGCTCTCTGCGCTTTTAACGGACCTCTGAGACTATCACAGTGCAGGTGCATTTATACGGAGACTTGATTACACACAGGTGGATTGTATTTATCATCATTAGTCATTTAGGTCAACATTGGATCATTCAGAGATCCTCACTGAACTTCTGGAGAGAGTTTGCTGCACTGAAAGTAAAGGGGCTGAATAATTTTGCACGCCAAAATTTTCAGTTTTTGATTTGTTAAAAAAGTTTGAAATATCCAATAAATGTCGTTCCACTTCATGATTGTGTCCCACTTGTTGTTGATTCTTCACAAAAAAATACAGTTTTATATCTTTATGTTTGAAGCCTGAAATGTGGCAAAAGGTCGCAAAGTTCAAGGGGGCCGAATACTTTTCGCAAGGCACTGTACATACAATCGATAAATATACTTTAATAATTCCAATATATAAGTCTACTCTATATTGTATGGAAGTATACAGACAAACCATCTGGAGGTTTAAGGTGATTTAAAAAATATATATACATTTTGCGGGTTGCGTCTATTTATTCTATTCTTCTTAATTAAGTTAAAAAGCAAACGGAGATCTGGGCTTTCATATACCTGAATTAGTCCTAATTAACACTAGTGCTTTCGGAGACAGAAAGACAGACAGACGTTCTTGCTTTAGAGCGAGCCCCCCGGGAAGGATACAGAATGAGATTGCATCCATTTGGTGAGGTCAAAGGTCAAACAGCCCTTCAGTCTGTTTTCCTCCAATATGAAAATTATTTTACTACCTTCATCTGGCAAGCAGCGCATGCCCCTCAGTACAGCTATAAGTCAGTGATAGTCATGCCTGGGTTAGTCATCCCGGGTCTGGGACACTCCTCTGGTACGATGACATTTCCCAGGCATGATGACACTCCCCAGGCAGGACAAAGTTGTACGCAAGTCCCATACAAGGTCTCAGACAAGCGGACGTTTCCGTTGCCCTGCAAGCCCCTAGCTCTGTCGATTCTCTGTATCACTGGATAGGTTGTCTCATATGCCATCAGCTGAGACAGATTGACCTCTGTACTGCCCTAGTTGAGTGTTAAGTGAGGTGGGTTGAGGTGAAAGGGAATATCCTTGTTTCAAATATATCTGGAGAGCATCATTATCAAACCAAATGCCCTCAGAAATAAATAATGGGTTCTTCAGTTTAGAGAGAGGAGATAATGAAGAGTGTGGTGGTTAATTTCTTTACTATCAAATGAGGAGAGACAAACTTATCACACAAGTCAGAGTTATGCTTAACCTGTTGCGACGAGCAATCCCGTATCCGGGAGCGTAATTATAGCCTCAAGCTCATTACCATAACGCAACGTTAACTATTCATGAAAATCGCAAATGAAATGAAATAAATATATTGGCTCACAAGCTTAGCCTTTTGTTAACAACACTGTCATCTCAGATTTTCAAAAAATGCTTTTCAACCATAGCTACACAAGCATTTGTGTAACAGTATTAATAGCTAGCATAGCATTAAGCCTAGCATTCAGCAGGCAACATTTTCACACAAACAAGAAAAGCATTCAAATAAAATAATTTACCTTTGAAGAACTTCAGATGTTTTCAATGAGGAGACTCTCAGTTAGATAGCAAATGTTCAGTTTTTCCAAAAAGTTTATTTGTGTAGGAGAAATCGCTCCGTTTTGTTCATCACGAAAATTCAGTCATTAAAACGCAAACTTTTTTCCAAATTAACTCCATAATATCGACAGAAACATGGCAAACGTTGTTTAGAATCAATCCTCAAGGTGTTTTTCACATATCTATTCGATGATAAGTCACTCGTGGCACATAAGTCACTCGTGGCTCTCTTCAAAATGGAAACATGCACGCACCTGGAGATTACGCAATAGTTTCGACGGAGGACACCGAGCGGACACCTGGTAAATGTAGTCTCTTATGGTCAATTTTCCAATGATATGCCTACAAATACGTCACAATGCTGCAAACACCTTGGGGACACGACAGAAAGTGTAGGCTCTCTCCTTGCGCATTCACAGCCATATAAGGAGACATTGGAACACAGCTCCTCAAAAATCTGTCTCACTTCCTGTATGAAATTTCATCTTGGTTTCGCCTGTAGCATTAGTTCTGTGGCACTCACAGACAATATCTTTGCAGTTTTGGAAACGTCAGAGTGATTTCTTTCCAAAGCTGTCAATTATATGCATAGTTGAGCATCTTTTCGTGACAAAATATCTTGTTTAAAACGGGAACGTTTTTCATCCAAAAATTAAATACTGCCCCCAGAGGTTCAAGAGGTTAAACTAAATCTTTATTCACGTATTAATAAGGGAGCAGGTCAAAACAACACACACATATAAAGTGAATCGATTGACTGCTCTACGTTAATGATGGCTGGTCAACGAATCACCCTCAGATGATTCATTGAGAGCGCCGAGATACAACGATACAAAGGTACTTTATAGCAAAGACACACCCTTTTCAGTCTACATGACAAACAACAGATGTATAGAATGGGTCACAAGGTTAAGATTTGTATGAAAGGCACCTATAATTCATAGCAGACAGTATCTGCTGTATCAACAGTTTTCATTGTGTACAGTAGAGACCAGTGTCTGGGCCCCCAACTCCATACTGGAGCCATGTCTCCCTGGTACAATATAGAACAGAAACATTAACTCATGCTCTGGAATGTTCTTTAGGTTTTATCACCCAAAAGACATTGTAAATTTCCTGTCAGTGTTATTTCCCAGAGGCCCATCCTCAGTAGAACACACACACAATAGTTATAAGAATCCTCTTTTCATCTGCGTGAAACAACCATTTGATGCAATAAAACTATTATAAACATCATCTTGCATTTTTCCACCATAAGAGAAAGCAAATGTGTATCAAATCAAACTTTATTTGTCACATGTGCCGAACACAACATGTGTAGACTTTGCCATGAAATGCTTACTTAGAAGCCCTTAACCAACAGTGCAGTTCAAGAAGAGTTAAGAAAATATTTACCAAGTAGACTAAAATAAAATGTATAATAAAAGGTAACACAATAAGAATAACAATAACGAGGCTCTATACAAGGGGCACCGGTACAGATTCATTGTGCAGGGGTACAGGTTAGTTGAGGTATTTTGTACATGTAGGTGGGGTGCATAGATAATAAACAGCAGGTAGCAGCAGTGTAAAAACAAATGAGGGGAGCTGTGTGTGTCAATGTAAATTGGCCGGTGGCGATTTTATTAATTGTTCAGCAGTCTTATGACTTGGGGGTAGAAGCTGTTGAGGAGCCTATTGAACATGCCATACTAATAAAGGCATTTTAATCAATTATATGAAGAGTCCTCCTTTCTTTCTGTTGAGCTCCGGTACCATTTGCCGTGCGGTAGCAGAGAGAACAGTCTATAACTTGGGTGTGTGGAGTCTCAATTTTAAGGGCTTTCCTCTGACACCGTCTATTGTGTAGGTCCTGGATGGCAGGAAGCTTGGCCCCAGTGATGTACTGGGCATTTCGCACTACCCCCTTTAGTGCTTTACCGATGCCGAGCAGTTGCCATACCAGGCAGTGATGCAACCGGTCAGGATGCTCTTGATGGTGCAGCTGTAGAACATTTTGAAGATCTGGGGACCCATGCCAAATCTTTTCAGTCTCCTGAGGGGGAAAAGGTGTTGTCGTACCCTCTTCACGACTGTCTTGGTATGTTTGGACCATGATAATTTGTTGGTGATGTGAACACCAAGGAACTTGAAACTCTCGGCCCACTCTACTACAGCCCGTCCATGTTAATGAGGGCCTGTTCGGCCCGCCTTTTCCTGTAATCCAGGATCAGCTCCATTGTCTTGCTCACATTTCCAATATGTCCTAAGTACTCAGACACGGATTTCATCACTTTATACTGTCGCAACCTTAACCCAACACCAAGCGACCTCGTCAATTCGTTACAGTACTATGGATGTTCCCCCCTAATGTTGTGTATGTCTGTGTCTCTCAGAGTCAGTGCAGCAGGCCTCTGGCCCCCTACTGGTGGAGATAGTGAAGTGTCCTGCAGCCAGCCTGGGTGTTAGCCTGGCTACTGCTGTGTACAGGAACAAACAGGTTATCGTCATCGACAAGATCAAACAAGCCAGTGTGGTGGAAAGGTGAGGCAAGTCACCTGTCACAAACAATGTCTCACTTTTTACTTGAGTACCAAAGAGACCATACTGTATTTTGCACAACAATTGAGAAGCTTTAGAATCAATGTGATAAGCTTTTCTCCTTTCAAATCCCTCTCTGTCTGTCCCTTTCTTACCCCCTCTTTCTCTCAGGTGTGGGGCATTGCATATAGGTGATCTCATTCTGTCTATAGACGGGACCAGCACTGAGCACTGTTCCCTGATGGAGGCCACGCAGCTATTGGCCCAAACCTCTGACATTGTCAAATTGGAGATCCTTCCAGCCAATCAGAGCAGACTTTCCATGAGATCCCAAGACACAGGTCAGTCTATCAGAGGACTTGAGCCATATCCCAACACACTTCAAGGCATCCGCTCCTCCGCTCCTCACAGGACTCTGTTTATGTAATGTTTAGGTAGTTTTCTATGTACAATGGCTTCAGAAAGTACCCCTTAACTTATTACATATTTTGTTGTTATAGAATGACTTCAAAATGGAGTAGATTTTTAAAACTTTTTTTTACCCCATAATGACAAAGTGAAAACATGATTTTAGATATTTTTTACAAATGTATTGAAAATTAAATACTAAAATATCAAAGTCACATACAGTACCAGTCAAAAGTTTGGACACATCTCCTCCTTCAATGGTTTTTCTTTATTGTTTGCTATTTTCTACATTGTAGAATAATAGTGAGGACATCAAAACTATGAAATAACACATATTGAATAATTTAGTAACCAAAAAAGTGTTAAATCCAAATATATTTTATATTTGAGATTCTTCAAATTAGCCACCCTTTGCCTTGATGAGAGCTTTGCACACTCTTGGCATTTTCCCAACCAGCTTCATGAGGTATCACCTGGAATGCATTTAAATTAACAGGTGTACCTTGTTAAAAGTTCATTTATGGAGTTTCTTTCCTTCTTAATGTGTTTGAGCCAATCAGTTGTGTTGTGACAAGGTAGGGTTGGTATACAGAAGATAGCCCTACTTGGTAAAATACCAAGTCCATATTATGGCAAGAACAGCTCAAATAAGCAAAGAGAAATGACAGTTCCTCATTACTTTAAGACATGAATGTCAGTCAATACGGAAAATGTCAATAACTTTGAAAGTTTCTTCAAGTACAGTTGCAAAAACCATCCAACACCATGATGAAAATGGCTCTCATGAGGACCGCCACAGGAAATGAAGACCCAGAGTTCCCTCTGCTGCAGAGGATAAGTTCATTAGTTACCAGCCTCAGAAATCTGCAATTAACTGCACCTCAAATTGCAGCCCAAATAAATGCTTCCCAGAGTTCAAGTAACAGACACATCTCAACATCAACTGTTCAGGGGAGACTCCGTGAATCAGGCCTTCATGTTCGAATTGCTGCCAAGAAACCACTACTAAAGGACACCAATTAGAAGAAGAAACATAAGCAACATAAACATAAGCAATGATGGTGGAAATATGGTGTAAATCTGTTCAAATTTGAGATGTTTGGTTCCAACTGCCATGTCGAATGATCTCCGCATGTGTGATTCCCACTGTGAAGCATGGAGGTGGAGGTGTGATGCTGTGGGGTGCTTTGCTGGTGACACTGTCAGTGATTCATTTAGAATTCAACGCACACTTAACCAGTATGGCTACCACAGCATTCTGCAGCGATACGTAGTCCCGATACATAGTCTGGTTTGTTCTTAGTGGGACTATCATTTGTTTTTCAACAGAACAATAACCCAAAATACACCTTCCGGCTCTGTAAGGGCTGTTTTTCAAAGAAGGAGAGTGATTGAGTGTTGCATCAGATGACCTGCCCTCCACAATCACCCGACCTCAACCCAATTAAGAATATTTGGGATATGTTGGACCGCAGAGTCAAGGAAAAGCAGCAAGTGCTCAGCATATGTGGGTACTCCTTCAAGACTGTTGTAAAAGCATTCCAGGTGACTACCTCATGAAGCTGGTTGAGATAATGCCAAGTGTGTGCAAAGCTGTCAAGCCAAAGGGTGGCGACTTTGAAGAAGCTCAAATATATTTGGATTTGTTTAACACTTTTTTAGTTACAACATTATTCCATATGTGTTATTTCATAGTTTTGATGTCTTCACTATTATTCTATAATGTAGAAAATAGTAAAAAAATAAAGAAAAACGAATGAGGAGGAGTGTCCAAACTTTTGACTGGTACTGTTAGTATTCACCCCCCTGAGTCAATACATGTAAGAATCACATTTGGAAGCGAGTCTTTCTGGGTAAGTCTCTTAAAAGACTTGCACACCTGGATTTTACAGTATTTGCACATTGATCATTTTTTTTCATTCTTCAATCTCTGTCAAGTTGGTTGTTGATCATTGCTAGTCAGCCATTTTCAAGTTTTTGCCATAGATTTTTAAGCCAATTTAAGTCAAAACTGTAACTAGTCATCTTGGTAAGTAAATCAGTGTATATTTGGCCTTGTGTTTTAGGTTATTGTCCTGCTGCAAGGTGAATTTGTCTCCCAGTGTCTGTTGGAAAGCAGACTGAACCCTGTTTTCCTGTAGGATTTTGCCTGTGCTTAGCTTTATTCCGTTTATTTTTATTTAAAAAAAATCCCTATTCCTTGCCGATGACCAGCATACCCATAACATGATGCAGACGCCACCATTCTTGAAAATAAACTACATGGTATGTGGACACTTACTCGTCAAACATCTTATTCCAAAATCATAATAGGGAGTTGGTCCCCTTATACTTCTATTCTATTCATTTGTCTAAGAAGGTTTTCCACTAGATGTTGGAACATTTCTACGGGGACTTGCTTCCCGTAGCCACAAGCGTATTAGCGAAGTCTGGCACTGATGTTGGACGATTAGGCCTGGCTCGCAGTCGGTGTTCCAATTCATCCCAAAGGTTTTCGATGGGGTTGAGGTCAGGGCTCCGTGCAGGCCAGTCAAGTTCTTCCACACTGATCTCGACAAACCATTTCTCTATGGACCTCGCTTTGTGCATGGTGGCATTGTCATGCTGAAACAAGAAAAGGCCTTCCCCAAACTGATGCCACAATGTTGGAAGCATAGAATCATCTAGAATGTCATTGTATGCTGTAGTGCTAAGATTTCCATTCACTGGAACTAAGGTGCCTAGCCCGAACCATGAAAAACAGCCCCAGACCATTATTCCTCCCTCCACCAAACTTTAAAGTTGGCACTATGCATTGGGGCAGGTAGAGTTTTTCTGGCATCTGCCAAACTCAGATTCGTCCGTCGGACTGCCAGATGGTGAAGCGTGATTCATCACTCCAGAGAAGGAGTTTCTACTGCTCCAGAGTCCAATGGTGATGACCTTTACACCACTCCAGCCGACGCTTGGCATTGCGAATGCTGATCTTAGACTTGTGTGTGGCTGCTCGGCCATGGAAACCCTTTTCAAGATGCTCCCAACGAACAGTTCTTGTGCTGACGTTGCTCCATGAGGCAATTTGTAACTCGGTAGTGATTGTTGTAACCGAGGACAGACAATTTTTACAGGCTACGCGTTTCAGCACTCAGTGGTCCCGTTCTGTGAGCTTGTGCGGTCTACCACTTTGCGGCTGAGCCGTTGTTGCTCCTAGACGTTCACACTTCATAATAACAGCACTTACAGTTGACTGGGGCAGCTCTAGGGCAGAAGTTTGACGAAGTGACTTGTTGGAAAGGTGACATCCTATGATGGTGCCACATTGAAAGTCACTGAGCTCTTTAGTACAGGCCATTCTACTGCCGATGTTTGTGTTTAGACATTGCATGGTTGTGTGCTTGGTTTTATACATGTGGCTGAAATAGCTGAATCCACTAATTTGAAGGGGTGTCCACATACTTTTGTAGTGAATGAAGAGTGGTACTCAGTGACATGTTGTTGGATTTGCCTCCAACATAATGCTTTGTATTCAGAACATATAGTTCATTGCCTTGCAACATAAAACAGCAGTTTTACTTTAGTGCCGTATTGCAAACAGGATGGATTTTGTGGAATATTTTTATTCTGTACAGGCGTCCTTCTTTTCACTGTCATTTAGGTTAGTATTGTGGAGTAGCTACACTGCTCAAAAAATAAAGGGAACACTTAAACAACACAATGTCACTCCAAGTCAATCACACTTCTGTGAAATCAAACTGTCCACTTAGGAAGCATCACTGATTGACAATAAATTTCACATGCTGTTGTGCAAATGGAATAGACAACAGGTGGAAATTATAGGCAATTAGTAAGACACCCCCAATAAAGGAGTGGTTCTGCAGGTGATAACCACAGCCCACTTCTCAGTTCCTATGCTTCCTGGCTGATGTTTTGGTCACTTTTGAATGCTGGCGGTGCTTTCACTCTAGTGGTAGCATGAGACGGAGTCTACAACCCACACAAGTGGCTCAGGTAGTGCAGCTCATCCAGGATGGCACATCAATGCGAGCTGGGGCAAGAAGGTTTGCGGTGTCTGTCAGCGTAGTGACCAGAGCATGGAGGTGCTACCAGGAGACAGAACAGTACATCAGGAGACGTAGAGGAGGACGTAGGAGGGCAACAACCCAGCAGCAGGACCGCTACCTCCGCCTTTGTGCAAGAGGAGCAGGAGGAGCACTGCCAGAGCCCTGCAAAATGACCTCCAGCAGGCCACAAATGTGCATGTGTCTGCTCAAACGGTCAGAAACAGACTCCCGAGGGTGGTAATGGGGGCCCAACGTCCACAGGTGGGGGTTGTACTTACAGCCCAACACCATGCAGGACATTTGGCATTTGCCAGAGAACACCAAGATTGGCAAATTCGCCACTGGTTCCCTGTGATCTTCACAGATGAAAACAGGTTCACACTGAGCACACATGACAGTCTGGAGACGCCGTGGAGAACGTTCTGCTGCCTGCAACATCCTCCAGCATGACCGGTTTGGCGATGGGTCAGTCATGGTGTGGGGTGGCATTTCTTTGGGGGGCCGCACAGCCCTCCATGTGCTCACCAGAGGTAGCCTGACTGCCATTAGGTACCGAGACGAGATCCTCAGACCACTTGTGAGACCATATGCTGGTGCGGTTGGCCCTGGGTTCCTCCTAATGCAAGACAATGCTAGAACTCATGTGGCTGGAGTGTGTCAGCAGTTCCTGCAAGAGGAAGGCATTGATGCTATGGACTGGCCCGCCCGTTCCCCAGACCTGAATCCAATTGAGCACATCTGGGACATCATGTCTCGCTCCATCCACCAATGCCACGTTGCACCACAGACTGTCCAGGAGTTGGCGGATGCTTTAGTCCAGGTCTGGGAGGAGATGCCTCAGGAGACCATCCGCCACCTCATCAGGAGCATGCCCAGGCGTTGTAGGGAGGTCATACAGGCACGTGGAGGCCACACACACTACTGAGCCTCATTTTGACTTGTTTTAAGGACATTACATCAAAGTTGGATCAGCCTGTAGTGTGGTTTTCCACTTTAATTTTGAGTGTCACTCCAAATCCAGACCTCCATGGGTTGATACATTTGATTTCCATTGATAATTTTTGTGTGATTTTGTTGTCAGCACATTCAACTATGAAAAGAAAAAAGCATTTAATAAACATATTTAATTCATTCAGATCTAGGATGTGTTATTTTAGTGTTCGCTTTATTTTTTTGAGCAGTGTACAATGTTGTTGAGCCATCCTCAGTTTTCTCCTATCACAGCCATTATACTCTGTAACTGTTTTTAAAGTCATCATTGGCCTCATGGTGAAATCCCTGAGCTGATCCCTTCCTCACCGGCAACTGAGTTAGGGAGGACACCTGTATCTTTGTAGTGACTGGGTATATAGATACATCATCCAAAGTGTAATTGAGATATTCAGTCTGCTGTTAAAAAATAATATCTACCGATAGTTGACCTTCTTTATCGAGAAATTGGAAAACCTCCCTGGTCTTTGGGGATGTATCTTCATTTGAAATTCACTGCTCGACTATGATGCGTTATAGATAATTGTATGTTTGGGGTACAGAAATGAGGTAGTCATTCAAAAAGAATATTAAACACTATTATTGCACACAGAGTGAGTCCCTGCAACTTATTATTTTATATAATTTGTAAAACAATTCTGAAAACATGATTCTACATTAACATGATAGGGTATTGTGTGTAGGCCAGTGACACAATATCTCAATTGAATTAATTACAAATTCAAAATGTGGAAAAAGTCTAGGGGTGTGCATACTTTCTGAAGGTACTGTCTGTTACCCAGCAGACACAATCCAGATAAACTGCATTTTCAGCACAAACACACCCATACATGGTCACCTTTGTTAACTGCTGCTGCTTTAAAGGGACTGCAGAGGGTTTGCTGCGTCCTCCCACATTCTGTGAATCACGCTGAGTGTGGAAAGTGCTGGGAGGCAAGCCTTGTGCCCTGGGGAAGACCACCGGCCTCTTATTCATAGTGGCAAGCTAGCATGTGAAGCTGGAAGGGATCACTGAAACTGATGTGTGGTAGAACTATCAAATCAAATCAAAGTTTTTATTCACATGTGTCGAATACAATAGGTGTAGGCCTTAATGTGAAATGCTTACTTACGAGCCCCTAACCAACAATGCAGTTGTTGCATTGGATAAGAAATAAAAGTAACAAGTAATTAAAGATCAGCAGTAAAATGACAATAGCAAGACTATATACAGGGGGGTACCGGTACAGAGTCAATGTGCAGGGGCACCGGTTAGTTGAGGTAATATGTACATGTAGGTAGAGTTATTAAAGTGACTATGCATAGATGATGACAACAGAGAGTACCAGCAGTGTAAAAGGTGGGGAAATGCAAATAGTTTGGGTAGCCAATTGATTAAATGTTCAGGATTCTTATGGCTTGGGGTAGAAGCTGTTTAGAAGCCTCTTGGACCTAGACTTGGCGTTCTGGTACCGCTTGCCGTGCGGTAGCAGAGAGAACAGTCTGTGACTAGGGTGGCTGGAGTCTTTGACAATTTTTAGGGCCTTCCTCTGACACCGCCTGATATAGAGGTCCTGAATGGCAGGAAGCTTGTCCCCAGTGATGTACTGGGCCATACGCAGTACCCTCTGTAGTGCCTTGCATTCGGAGGCCGAGCAGTTGCCATACCAGGCAGTGATGCAACCAGTCAGGATGCTCTCGATGGTGCAGTTCTTTTGAGGATCTGAGGACCCTTGCCAAATCTTTTCAGTCTCTTGAGGAGGAATAGGTTTTGTTGTGCTCTCTTCACGACTGTCTTGGTGTGGTTGGACCATGTTTGTTTGTTGATGTGGACAGCAAGGAACTTGAAGCTCTCAACCTGCTCCACTGCATCCCTGTCGATGAGAAAGGGGGCGTGCTCGGTCCTCCTTTTTCCTGTAGTCCACAATCATCTCCTTTGTCTTGATCGCATTGAGGGAGAGGTTGTCCTCGCACCACACGGCCAGGTCTCTGACGTCCTCCCTATAGGCTGTCTCGTCGTTGTTGGTGATCGGGCCTACTACCACTGTTGTGTCATCGGCAAACTTAATGATGGTGTTGGAGTCGTGCCTGGCAGTGCAGTCATGAGTGAACAGGGAGTACAGGATGGGACTGAGCACGAACCCCTGAGGGGCCCCTGTGTTGAGGATCAGTGTGGCAGATGTGTTGTTACCTAACCTTGCCACCTGAGGGCGGTCTGTCAGGAAGTCCAGGATCCAGTTGCAGAGGGAGGTGTTTAGTACCAGGGTCCTTAGCTTATTGATGAACTTTGAGGGCACTATGGTGTTGAACGCTGAGCTGTAGTCAATAAATAGCATTCTCATGTAGGTGTTTCTTTTGTCCAGGTGGGAAAGGGCAGTGTGGAGTGCAATAGAGAGAGCATCATCTGCGGATATGTTGGGGCGGTAAGCAAATTGGAGTGGGTCTAGGGTTTCTGGGATAATGTTGTTGATGTGAGCCATGACCAGCCTTTCAAAGCACTTCATGGCTACAGACGTAAGTGCTACGGGTCAGTAGTCATTCAGGCAGATTACCTTAGAGTTCTTGGGCACAGGCACAATGGTGGTCTGCTTAAAGCATTTTGATATTACAGACTCAGACAGGGAGAGGTTAAAAATGTCAGTGAAGACTCTTGTCATATGGTCAGTGCATGCTTGCAGTACACATCCTGGTAGTCCATCTGGCCCTGCGGCCTTGTGAATGTTGACTTGTTTAAAGGTCTTACTCACATCGGCTGTCTTCCCGAAGAGCTGGTGCTCCCATGCATGTTTCAGTGTTATTTGCCTCAAAGCGAGCATTGAAGTAGTTTAGCTCGTCTGGTAGGCTTGTGTCACTGGGCAGCTCTCGGCTGTGCTTCCCTTTGTAGTCTGTAATGGCTTGCAAGCCCTGCCACATCCGACAAGCATCAGAGCCAGTGAAGTACGATTCGATCTTAGTCCTGTATTGATGCTTTGCCTGTTTAATGGTTCGTCTGAGAGCATAGCGGATAGATTTCTTATAAGCTTCCGGGTTAGTCCCTCTCCTTGAAAGCGGCAGCTCTAGCCTTTAGCTCAGTGCGGATGTTGCCTATAATCTATGGCTTCTGGTTGGGGTATGCACGGTCACTGTGTGGATGACGTCATCAATGCACTTATTGATGAAGCCAATGACTGATGTGGTGTACTCCTCAATGCCATCGGAGGAATCCTGGAATATATTCCAGTCTGTGCTGGCAAAACAGTCCCGTAGTTTAGCATCTGCTAAACACTGATGTGTTCTGCTTTAATTTTTGCTTGTAAGCAGGATTCAGGAGCATAGAACAACTATGCTGTGGCTTACTCTTATCTTCAGTAGCTGTCTTATCTGTGGTGGGTGTCTTAGCTTTAGTGTACGGTTCTTATGGTTGTTTTGAAAAATAAATATTGTGGAGTCATTAGCGAGACCCCCATTACCTAATGGAGTTGGACTGTATCACTAACCAATGCATGTACTCAAGATAATGAAAACAAATCAGGAAGTGTTTGACTGACTTTTTATTTATGCTTATTAAATGTCATTTTTTTAATGTCCTTCAAACTTGGACTAGATGTAGATTCATTATTGAAATTAAATGCCACAACGACAACATTATATTTTAATGATAAATACGATTTGGGTATTTATACGTGATCATAAAATGCAATTTGTCTAATCCTCGCGGGGGGATTTAGTAAGACTGACATGGCAACAAAAATATTAGCCGCTTCTCTTCCGCAGTAAAGATAGGAAATAGAGTTCTTAAAGCGCTTCTCTAGGTGAGTTTTATCTCTAAGCTGCAGGAGCCAAAGGTTTACAGGACCACAGAGTGAGATGGAAGTTGCCCCTAACTAATTAGCCAGGGTCAGACATCTTGTCACTTCTTATGATTAGGCATAGGGGATAGGAAAGGGGTTATAATGACAACTTCTACCTGAGACCAATGTGGACGTTTGAAAAGAGTTTGGGGTTTACCTACATGCATTCATAAGACATACTATGACGTCTTGGACTTAACCAGGTGTCCTGAATCTGTGAGACATCCATGGGTTCATACACTATAGATACAAAAGTATGTGCACACCCTTGAAATGAGTGGATTCGGCTATTTCAGCCACACCCATTGCTGACAGATTTATAGAATCGAGCACACAGCCATGCAATATCCATAGACAAACATTGGCAGTAGCATGGCCTTACTGAAGAGCTTAGTGACTTTCCAACAAGTCACTTCGTAAAGTTTCTGCCCTACTAGAGCTTCCCCGGTCAACTGTAAGTGCTGTTATTGTGAAGCGGAAATGTCTAGGAGCAACAACGGCTCAGCCGCTCACTACCGAGTTCCAAACTGCCTCTGGAAGCAACGTCATCACAATAACTATTAGCCAGGAGCTTCATGAAATGAGTTTTCATGGCTAAAAAGCCACACACAAGCCTAAGATCACCATGTGCAATGCCAAGCGTCTGCTGAAATGGTGTAAAGCTCGTGGACATTGGACTCTGGAACAGTGGAAACGCGTTCAATGGAATGATGAATCACGCTTCACCATCTGGCAGTCCGACGGTTGAATCTGGGTTTGGATGATGCCAGGAGAACGCTACCTGCTCCAATGCATAGTGCCAACTGCAAAGTTTGATGGGGGAGGAATAATAATCTGGGGATGTTTTTCATGGTTCAGGCTAGTCCACTTAGTTCAAGTGAAAGGAAATCTTAGCGCTACAGCATACAATGACATTCTAGACAAACCTGTGCTACCAACTTTGAGGCATCAGTTTGGGGAAGGCAATTTCCTATTTCAGCATGACAATGACCCATTGCACAAAGAGTGGTCCATACAGAAATGGTTTGACGAGGTCGGTGTGGAAGAACTTGACTGTCCTGCACAGAGCCCTGATCTCAACCCAATCGTACACCTTTGGGGTGAATTGGAACGCTGACTGCTAGCCAGGCCTAATTGCCCAACATCAGTGCCCGACCTCACTAATGCTCTTGTGGCTGAATGGAAGCAAGTACCCGCAGCAATGTTCCAACATCTAGTGGAAAGCCTTCCTTGAGGAGTGGAGGCTGTTATAGCTGGGGGACCAACTCCATATTAATGCCCATGATTTGGAATGAGATGTTCGACGAGTGGGTGTCCACATACGTTTGGTCATGTAGTGTATTAACATGTTTCCTGCAAATCCTTCCATGTGAGGGGGGAGGCTGTCACAGATTAAGACTGTACAAATGGAGCACTGAGGATTACTGTCGTGTGTAATTCTCCTTGTTAAATATAGCTGCAAGGTTTGGGTGTGTTCAAGTGTGGAGCATAACTCCACATTTTTCCTTTGACTGTTTCATAAACAATTTGTTTTTAATACATTGAAAATAACAGCCAATACTTTATCTTTAGGCTATAACCTGTGCTTTATAGCATTTAAGAATACAAATAATTTGTAAAATGAGTCAAGTCTATCGACACTGTAAATGCAATCAAAAAAGTGGAACATTTCAGAACAGTCATTATTCTCTGTTATAAACTGGGTGGTTCGAGCCCTGAGTGCTGATTGGCTGACAGCCATGGTATATCAGAACGCATACCATGGGTTTGACAAAACATTTATTTTTACTGCTCTAATTACATTGGTAACCAGTTTATAATAGCAATAAGGCACCTGGGGGTTTAATATATGTCAATATACCACAGCTAAGGGCTGTGTCCAGGCACTCTGCGTCGTGTCATACTTAAGAACATCCCTTAGCCGTGGTATATTGGCCATATACCACACCTTCTTGGGGCTTATTGCTTAATTGTGTGGCATCTGTCTCCAATCACATTAACTTTTCACCCAATTTAATAAAGCTTACCAGTCAAAACAGTTTTTGCATATTTTACATTTTGTGATGTTTTGGTCTTACACGGAACCCAAACCGGCTGCGTGCGAGTGCCTTCGGGCGCTATCGTGCAAAAATGTATTTTGTCCCCCTACACCAAACGCGACATGCAGGTTAAAATATCAAAACAAACTCAACCAATTACAGTAATTTGGGGACAGGTCGAAAAGCATTAAACATGTATGGCAATTTAGCTAGTTGGCTTGCACTTGCTAGCTAATTTGTCCTGGGATATAAACATTGAGTTGTTATTTTACCTAAAATGCACAAGGTCTTCTACTCCGACAATTAATCCACACATAAAAAGGCCAACCGAATCGTTTCTAGCCTTCCAGGCTTTTTCACATTTGAATTTATATGGTGATTGGCATCTACACTTTTACCACGACAACCGGCAAAACATTTTGTCTTTCAATCACCCACGTGAGTATAACCAATGTGGAAATGTCAAGTGGGTACCTGCTTCTGTAAACCAATGAGGAGATGGGAGAGGCAGGACTTTCAGCGCGATCTGCATCAGAAATACAAAATTCTATTTTAGCCCTTGGCATCGCAGACGCTCGTTGGCACAATAATTGAATAACATGGATTTCTAAATTTATTTTGCGACGCTCGCGCACACGACGTGTCAGGTCTGGTGAGCATGTTAGGCGTTTTTTTGGGGGCTGTAGGTGCTCACAATTTGTGTTGTTGTTGAAAATTACTACTTAATCAACAGTAATACTTCTAGTAGGAGTGGAAATGTAACAGTATAACTTTAAACCGTCCCCTTGCCCATACCCGGGCGCGAACCAGGGACCCTCTGCACACATCAACAACTGACACCCACAAAGCATCGTTACCCATCGCTCCAGAAAAGCCGCGGCCCTTGCAGAGCAAGGGGAACCACTACTTCAAGGTCTCAGAGCAAGTGACGTCACCGATTGAAACGCTATTTAGATAACTAAGCTAGCCATTTCACATCCGTTACAGAAACAGGAAGTGTTGTAATTTAACGAGAGACTAGTTTCAATGCAAAGATTTTCACTTGAGAAATGCATCTTAGTGAGATGTAAAAATTTTATGACAGATTTCTTAATTCTGACTAATTTCAGGAAGTGTTTCTGGTTAGGACTCCCGAGTGGCGCAGTGGTCTAAGGCGTCACTACAGTCCCTGGTTTGAATCCAGGCTCTATCACATCCGGTCATGATTGAGAGTCCAATAGGGTGGTGCACAATTGCCCCAGCATCGTCCGAGTTTGGCCAGGGTAGGCTGTCATTGTAAATAAGAATTTGTTCTTAACTGACTTGCCTGGTAAAATGTAAAAAATCATTAAAATGTTGTTGCTTCGTTCTATTAGCAGGGACAAACAACAGTTATATTTTCTTATGTTTCAAGCGAAGGTCTTTAGGGAATATGCGAGCACAGACTCTTGCTTTACCTAGCCGAGTTCTGCTGGGAGAAAGCCGAACCTTTGTATGCAGACTCTTTATCCTCAGGTTAGACACTGACAGCTCACTTGGTCAGTATTGGCCTGCCAATCAGGAGAGAGGGGAGAAATGCCTTATCACCATGACAGAGACATTATCTGCAATCAGCTTTTCGGGTTTTAGCTGTGTTCAATGAAGGTAGATTCTCATGGCATGTCCTATCTTCACTCAAGGCAGTATTAGCTCAGTGAGAGTCAGTTCTGACTGACCTGACAGTGTTTTTTAAACAGATTATTTTTCTTTCTTCCAAAGTGAAACGTTTAAATGCTCTCCAATCTGCATGCAGCTTTGTTGAAGCTTGTCAATGAACAGGAAGATCAGCCATTCTGTCGTTCTTTGCTCCATTCAATTAATTCAATTAAATGTATTTCACAGATTTTCTTGTGTTGACAAAAATACATTATGCCACAGGATTATCTAGTGTACCATGAAGAAAACATTAAATATCAATTACTCTGCATGGTGTTATCCTGCAGGCTCTGTGTGGAGTAAATTTAGACATGGAAAGGAAAACAGGATTTCATGGGTAGAATTTAGCAGATTGAGAGAGCGAATTTGTTTATTTATTTATTTTTTAACCTTTTTTTAACTATGTAAGTCAGTTAAGAAAAAAATCGTATTTTCTATGATGGACTAGGAACAGTGGGTTAACTGCCTTGTTCAGGGGCAGAACGACAGATTTTGACCTTGTCAGCTCGGGGATTCGATCTCGCAACCTTTCTGTTACTAATCCAACGCTCTAACCACTAGGCTACCTGCTGCCCCAGGTTTTCCTAATCTTTTCCTAATAAACTATTATTTTGTTTATCGTTTTGTTTATTTGTGGCCGTAGTGAAAGTACAGAAAAGCAACCTTCACCACTGGGAGCCCACTGCCAACTACAGCCACACCCAACACTGCAAGACATGGAGCAGTCCCAGCCACCAGCTCAACCAGCAGGACCACTGCAAATGTAAGTTGGAATGTGTGAATATGCTGCTGGGTATAGTACAGTATATAACCTTTTTCCTTGTTGCACGTATGTATTTTGAGTTGCTGTTGATCATCAGTCACTTTTTTTGGGTTAATGATCCTAGATATGATCCCAATGATATGATATCATTGACTTTGCATTAGCATCATATGTAGCCCCTGTGGAGTTACAGTTCAAGTGGCGAGTTGCATTATTCTACCTTGAGGGGGACTTCTCTTTGCATTGGTTTGATGTTGTGAGCATGTGTCCTTTCAGCTCTGGTGTGTGTTGGCTTCTCCCCTTCCTCCACAGCCACCTCAGGGTACAGCAGCACCCTGCCCTGCCCCATCCCCCCTGTCGCCCCCACAAGCCCCCACAGCACGACACACAAGAGATGCCAGCGGAGTAAGGAGCACAAGAGCTCACGTATGTGGATTGTTTTTTTCCATGTGAATTCATAACACTGTTTTATAATAGTTTGAGAATTTACCCTGCCTCCCCTCGTCAAAGTGGTGACCGCTCTGATGACTGATCACTGACGTCGACTAAGATGACTGATGGAAAGACTGATAGCTGACTCCCTCTCTTCTTTTCACTCTCGAACACTCACTTTCCCTTTCTCTCTCTAGCGCTCTTTTCACTCTGACCATTTATTCTTTCTCTCTTCCTCCTATCCATCCAACCCCCCTACCAGTGTCCCTAGCATCCAGCTCAGTGGGCCCTGGGGGTCAGGTTGTTCACGTGGAGACCAGCGAGGTCGTCCTGAGGGGGGATCCACTCCTAGGGTTTGGGGTTCAACTGCAGGGGGGTGTTTTTGCCACAGAGACCCTGTCCACCCCCCCAGTCATCCGCTTCATCGAGCCCGACAGCCCTGCCGAAAGGTGACCCACCCACACACAGAGATGCATGTGCGCACACGGCCTTCCACACAGAGACGCACAGTGTGTTAGTCACTCAAGAGGATGGTGGGGCATCATCAGGAGTGATGGGGCGAGTCACTGCTTTCTCTGAGGAGTATTAATCTGGGTCTCCTAACTATCCAAAGACGTCAGTGTTCGATACACTATGTCCTATCAATTCCATTAGCCACTTTGCTTTGATGTAATTGAAATAACTGCAGTGGTATTAGAGCCTGTGTTTGTGAGAAGCATTCTAGTCTACTTTCCCGGTAGTTTATTTGTCACACCACACTTCAACACTCTTAATTTTGATCCTTGCATTTAATATCTGTTTATTGAATAAGGTAAAACGAAACAGGCCAATTAACAGCGAGCACCGATTAGGCCAGTGTGTGGTCTCTCTCCTTGTCTTGTAAGATTAATGATAATGTCTGTATGAACAAGAGAAGGCCTTGTCCCCTGGGTGGTGTAATACCATTAAAAGGCTTCCGCCGTTGGGAGGGAGTGACTCAAGCAGAACATCGTATTGTGATGTTCGTCTCAGTCCTGACGCGAAGGTAAATGAATCGCAGTGGTTAGTGAATGAATCCTAGTTCACAGTGCTCCTATGTGTTTGTCCTGATCATTATGTGATCATGGAAGTAAGTATTTGTCTGATTGTACAGTAGGAGTGTGGGTTTGTGGGTGCATGTGTGTTTGTGTAATGGAAGTGGTTTGGTGAAGTGTCTGTGCCCTTATTCAAGGTCAAGCAAGGTGAAGAGTAATTTTGTTATCAGAAAGATGATTGAGATTTGTTCAACTTAGGTGACATATTGATTCAATATTAGTCATTTTTCGGTGAAAATGAGTTTACTTAAAGGTTTCCCATTGCTCAGAAGAAGACAGGAGAGACCAGTCAAAACAAATGAAAAATGTGAATTGATTGTGCCCTTCAGGGTCCTGACTCAGTGGATTGTTGAGGGCAGTTGCCAATGAGAGGAGATCAAAAGGACAAAGTGGAGTTGAAATATACGAAACAAAAATATAAACGCAACATGTAAAGTGTTGGTCCCATGTTTCACGAGCTGAAATAAAAATGGTCCATATGCACAAAAATCTTAGTATAATAAAAGGCCACACTAAAATGTGCAGTTTTGTCACAGATGTCTCATGTTTTGAGGGAGCGTGAAATTGGCATGCTGACTGCAGGAATGTCTACCAGCGCTGTTGTCAGATAATTGAATGTTAATTTCTCTACCATAAGCCACCTCCGATGTAGTTTTAAAGAATTTGGCAGTACTTCCAACTGGCCTCAAAACCGCAGACCACTTGTAACCACACCAGCCCAGGACCTCCACATCCGGCTTATTTTTCTGCGGGATCGTCTGAGACCAGCCACCCAGACAGCTGATGAAACTGTAGGTTTGCAGAATTTCTGCACAAACTGTCAGAAACCGGCTCAGGGAAGCTTGTCTCCGTGATCGTTGTCCAAGGACTTGACCTTACTGCAGTTTGGCGTCGTAACCGACTTCAGTGGGCAAATACTCATCTTCAAATCCCACTGGCATGTTGGTGCCCCATGGTGGGGTTAAGTTATGGGCAGGGATAAGCTACTGTCAACAAACACAATGCATTTTATTGATTGGAATTTGAATGCACAGAGATACCGTGATGAGATTGAGGCCCATTGTCATGCCATTCATCCGCTGCCATCACCTCATGTTTCAGCATGATAATGCACAGCCCCATGTCGCAAGCATCTGTATACAATTCCTGGAAGCTGAAAGTGTCCCAGTTCTTCCATAGCTTGCATACTCACCAGACATGTCACCCATTGAGCATGTTTGGCATGCTCTCGATGGCTGCGTGTTCCAGTTACCGCCAATATCCAGCAACTTCGCACAGCCATTGAAGAGTGTGACAACATTCCACAGGTCACAATCAACAGCCTGATCAACTCTATGCGAAGGAGATGTCACGCTGCATGAGGCAAATGGTGGTCACACCAGATTCTAACTAGTTTTCTGATCCACGCCCCTACCATTTAAAAAAAAGATTTCAGGTGTTTATTCCCAGCCATGTGAAATCCATAGATTAGGGCCTAATGAATTTATTTAAATTGACTGATACTTATATCTGAAATCTACAGCAGTCATGAGAGTAAATAAAACAAGATGGATCTGTAAATGTGTATATGCTCCATATAACAGATTCATGGTATTCGTCAACATGGATAAGGTTTCTTATCGCTTTACAGCAGGACTCTCATGGTCTCCGCTGAAAATGCTTTTTGGTTTCAGAGTTGGCTTAATCTGGGTCTGGGAAATGGGCCGTAATTGAGAGAAGTATTGGGGAAAACAGTTCGTAACACCTGGTCATTTGGATAAATGTCTGTCTAGTCTAACTGTATAAAGGCCACATTCACTATGAAAATGAGTTTTATATTTTCATCTAAAATGTGCTGAATGCCACACACAATTACCCTTTTTCCTCTATTTTTATCTTCTAACTGTGCTTTGTGTTGTCAGATGTGGACTTCTGCAGGTGGGGGACAGACTCCTGTTAATCAACAGAATCCCTACAGAGGATGGAACACTGAAGGAAGCCAATCAACTACTGCGAAATGCCGCTCTGGCCAATAAGGTCACTCTAGAGGTCGAGTTTGATGTAGCAGGTATAGCCTTTTTATTTTCTTTAACGTTTGTTTATCAAAGTTGGAAATGGCATCTCTTTTATCCATTCATATTTTAGCCAGAGCGACTTTAGTTAGTGCATTCATCTTAAGATAGCAAGGTGAGACAACCACATACTGTGTCATAGTTAGTACATATTTCCTTAATATGAGTTAAAAGTACAGTCTGTATTTGTTATTTATGCTTTAATCAATCTGTTAATTTCATGTTTTTGTCCCCAATTAGAATCAGTGGTTCCAAGTAGTGGCATGTTCCATGTGAAGCTGCCCAAGAGGAGGGGAGTAGATCTTGGCATAACAATCAGTGGTGAGAATACCAGATGTGAACAGCAGGGGGTGACGTAGCCCAACATTAGAATCCTTGGCCTTCATATCAAGTCAATTCAATCTCAGTTCAATTCAAGGTGCTTTATTGGCATGGGAAACATATGTTAACGTTGCCAAAGCAAGTGAAGTAGATAATATACCAAAGTGAAATAAACAATAAAAATTAACAGTAAACATTATACTCGAAGTTCCAAAAGAATAAAGACATTACAAATGTCATATTATGTATATATACAGTGTTGTAACAATGTACAAATGGTTGAAGTACAAAATGGGAAATAAATAAGCATAAATATGGGTTGTATTTACAATGGTGTTTGTTCTTTACTGGTTTACCTTTTCTTGTGGCAACAGGTCACCAATCTTGCTGCTGTGATGGCACAATGTGGTATTTCACCCAGTAGATATGGGAGTTTATCAAAATCGGGTTTGTTTTCAAATTCTTTGTGGATCTGTGTAATCTGAGGGAAATATGTGTCTCTAATATGGTCATACATTGGTTAGGAGGTGCAGCTCAGTTTCCACCTCATTTTGTGGCGCAGTGTGCACATAGCCTGTCTTCTCTTGAGAGCCAGGTCTGCCTACGGTGGCCTTTCTCAAAAGCAAGGCTATGCTCACTGAGTCTCTACATAGTCAAAGCTTTCCTTAAGTTTGGGTAAGTCACAGTGGTCAGGTATTCTGCTGCTGTGTACTCTCTGCTTAGGGCCAAATAGCATTCTAGTTTGCTCAGTTTTTTTGTTAATTACTTGACACATAATAATAATATTTTTGTTTTCTTATGATTTGGTTGGCTATTTGGGTTTTGTCTCTCTCTCTGTGGATCAATGCTCCGTGATCCATGACTGGTCTCTTAGACTGTCATGGAAGCTACTGCCTAATTATGTCTGAATAATAGCAGTCTAATACAAGCATTTATCATCAACTCTTTCACACTTTAACAAGCCTGGAAAAACAAAGGACAGCAATTATCTGTAGCACAGAGGATTTTAGGGAAGTGATACCACATATACTGAAGGTAGTAGTAGGGCAAGCCAACAGTGAACTTGTTATATATGCAATGATGTGGGACTGTTGTGGATGTGTGCATTAAAGTGGAGCATGCATGTATCCAGAGCAAATTAAAATGATCTGGGCTACAGGTAACTACTGATAAATGTGATTTCTATTCCCTGCTATTATCATTGTGGATGTTATTAACATTTAATGTAATGGTGTCTCTGTCTGAACAGCAAGCAAGAGACCCGAAAAAGCTCTCATCATCTCTGACATCAGAAAAGGAAGCATAGCTCACAGGTGTGTCCCACATCCCAATCACATGGGGAGTCATGCTGATAAGATCAGCAAAGAAACGTCCAGTTTTTAGGTTACTCCAACAAATTACTTGCTTTACTGCCTCTGTTCCGGGTTTAGTTAAGTCTGAAATGCAGTGATACTAGTCATGAGCAGGAGTTTTTCCTCACCATGTGACCTTACCAGGAAAAACAGGGCCCTAGTAATAGTATCTTTAAGATGCAAAACAAATGTCAGGTACAAACAGACAAGTATCACAAGTATCATGTTTTATCTGGTTTAATTTTCTGCCCTCCTCTCCCCTGCCTGCTAATAGGACAGGCACGTTGGAGCCAGGGGACAGGCTGCTGGCTATCGACAACGTGCGTCTGGAGAACTGCACCATGGAGGATGCCATGCATGAGCTGCAGCAGGCAGAGGACATGGTCAAGCTCCGGATCCAGAAGGATGAGGATAACGCTGGTAAGATGAACACAGAGTCATGCTTCAACAATAAAGATGCAGTATTGCGTGGAGAGGTTGGTTTAAAGTACAGATTTCTGTCCAATGAGGTTGAATTCCCTAATGGACACATCTCCAGACTGTATCAAAACATTGCTGTTTATTTACCTAGTATAAACACACGTCATTACATACCATGTGTCATAAGAAAGTTAATATGTGATGTGTGATTGTGCTGTAAGTTCCCACTGTTTTCGCACATTTTAATGTAAAATACCATCTGAAAAAGAACTGTAAAATGAAGTATAGCAGAGTGTCATGGTGCTTTGATTTGTCATGTGGCTTGTTTTTACATGTTTCATTTGTGACTCATGTCTGATGTGTGCTAGCTAGTGTGCCATTTATTTTTGGTCTAATTTATCCCTTATGTAATAACTGTCATATTTCTACATGTTCTGAGCATGTGTGGTTATGCGTGCTCTCTCTGTCCCTGTCAGATGAGCTGGAGATGTCTGGTTCCATTATCTATACAGTGGAGCTGAAGCGTTACAACGGCCCGCTGGGTATTACCATCTCAGGCACAGAGGAGCCTTTTGACCCTATCGTCATCTCAGGCCTCACCAAGAAGGGCCTGGCTGAAAGGTGAGAGTGTTGGGGTTCAGGTGTCAGGGGCATGAGGTTGGTGCTCCTATTATAAGAGTGGTTAGAGGTGATGAGACTATAGGGAAGATCTGAATTGCATACTCCTCGCGTCCTCTCCCCTCTGACCTTCTCCTCTAATGGGTTTTGAGAAGGAGGCGAGGAGAGAGGACACGAGGAGTATATAATTAAGATTCTCCCATAGACTGGCTCCATAGGTGTCAAAAGCCTTTCCTTGTCTCCTCTGCTTCATCTGTACTGTATGTATAGACAGGCTGTAGGTGAAAGCAATATGGAGGATGCCTACCTGCCTTCTGTCTGGATTTTCTGTACAATTATTTAATGTTAGTATAGATAGTCGAAGGTTGGACTATTGAGATGCACTTCGACTCTACTATTATGGTTGTGATTTACGGTTGAAATAAGGACCCTACGAACTGTGATTTTTGCCACACCCTCAAAGCCACACAGTGTAAAATATGTCAATAAACAATAGCTGTCTGGTCTGAAGTTTGCTTAATCAGCTCTTTGTTACTCTCTTGCCAAACTGGACAGTCGGGCTGTTTCATTGCCGCGACCATACAGAAAAGCCTCTGAAACAGAGAAGGAAATATCACCACACTCTGATGTCCTTTATCGCCTTCTTATTAGAGCCCAACCATATATCGTTTCACCAATATTATCAGCTGATGATATTCGATAAACAGGATGAAAAAGGAAAATATGTAAAAAAAAAAAAAATTATAATCTACTGTATTGTTACGGTTAGGTGTTTTAATACCTCTACTAACATACTGTATACTACGTACTTAATGAGTATATACTATATACTCTTAGTTCATTTTATTATACTATAAACAAACAGTATGTTTTTGGCTGAGCTTACTAGCTCTTCTCCTGTCTACGGGAAGTTGATGTTGTTGCTATGCAACCTCTTGCGAGCTAGTTAGCATAACAAATGACTAGTTAGACATTTTACGACTTCAGGTGTGTCCTTAAATTCGATCTGGAGTGCCAGAGTTAATTCAGAGCGTTTTGCTCTCGGAGCGCATACTGGACCCTCGGGGGTAGGGTTGATTTGAGCATTCTGACCTTACAACGGCAGTCAATCACCCAAGCTAACGTTGACTAGCTTGCTAGCTACTTCCAGACACATGAGAGAACACTCTGACCATTTTACGTGCCCTAGCAGAGCTGGTTAGGCAGTTTTCATGTTATCCATAGCGTTGGCGACTAACTGTGCTGTTGGCAACAATTGAATTACGTCTGCCATATTCAACGGGTGTTGAGTGCTCATAAGTTCATTATTCCGTGCACTGGTACACTCAGACGAGAGTGCTCTGAAATTTTTTTTTCGAAAAGCACCCGAATGTCCATTGAGAACACACAATGACTGAAGCCTTTATCTAAGCAAAGAATGACGGGAATGATCAAGTCAATAAACGTTAAAAGTACGGAAATAGTGTCCTTTGTGTGTATACTTCATATTTTGGCAAATTTAGTACGATATCCGGGAACTTTTGGCATACTAACTATATCCATACTATGACTAATAAGCATTCTATATACTCAATTCACGTCACAAATAGTACGGTTAGTGTGGTTAGTATGAGTATTCGAACACAGCTAAGGTTTCCATAGGATAGCAGGAAGTCGCTTTCTCAGCAAAACCTCTCACAGACCTAGCCTGGTTCCAAACCTGTAAGTTATGTGCTTCAGGTAAGAGAACAGAGCTGTGAAGTAGTGACTGCTTAGCTGCAGCATTTTTCCCCCACCCTTAGTGGGGGGGAAAGTTCATACAAGTTCATACACTTGTTTAAGGGTGTTACAGCATGTCATTTGAGCTGATATTCCCGTCCTCTATGCCCAAGTTGGTTTTAGGTGGTTTGAACAACCAATTACATTCTTGTTCTCTTATCTCATCTAATGTTTGTAATATGATTGATATGTATATCTGTTGTCTCATGATACCCTAGGAAATGACAAGGGGTGTCTTCCTTTGAAGGAAATTTGTATTCCTTCAAAGGAAGACGCCCCTTGTCATTTTGTATTCATTTTGTCTTTTGTCTTCATTTTGTCTTCTATAGGACTGGTGCCATCCATATAGGGGACCGTGTCCTGGCCATCAACTGTATGAGTCTGAAGGGGAAACCCCTGAGTGAGGCCATCCATCTACTCCAAATGGCCGGAGAGACTGTCACCCTTAAGATCAAGAAACGGCAAGACGGTATGTACTACTGTTGTTAAGTTTGTTAATCAAGTTGCTTAAAAAAAAGTATGCATGGAAGGGCATGCTGAGCATTGTATTTGTTAGAAGAGTTTCATTGACATAAATACATTACATTACGTTAAGTTGGGATTCTCTCTTGACTCTCCATTCTCTCTCTGTTCCCATGCAGAATCGGATGGGCAGCAGATGTCGGAGCAAGCAGGATTCCCGAGCGACACAGAGGATGAGCTGACTGACTACCAGAAGACCAGTAAACACTCAGGGGTGTACTCTGCCACAGGGCCCAGTGTGTACTCTGCCATGAGCTCCTGGGATGGTTCCGGCATCGACACTGGCTACGGCAGCCAAGGTGAGGACAGAACACGGCCGCACAGTCATTACCAGTTTAGACAACCAGCTTAGGCCACTTTAGATGATTGGCATTCTCACATGACTGTCCTGAAATCAGTTGTTAGGAGTGGGTAGAATGTTGACATGTTTATTTATGTTTTTTTTGTCCTTTGTGTTCAGGAACGTATCTCCACCGAGGTGCAGATTTGACCTTCCAGCCTAACGAGTGGAGACACACCAAACCGACCAGGACTCACCTCACCTCCACTGGCCTTACCGCCCTTACCCACCACTCCCACCTCTATGATGGGAGATACGATGAGGATGACTGGGATAAGGCTGCTGGGTGAGCGCCTACTTGAGGCGAGAACAAAGGATTAGCAGCCTGGTTTCTAGTCTGTTTGTGCTTTATCCTACTCTTAATCTTGGAACTCCCTCTCCCGGATCCGGAAGAATTGTCATCAACTGACACTAATTAGCATAACGCAACGGACAAAAAATATTACTAGAAAATATTCATATTCATGAAATCACAAGTGAAATATATTGAAACACAGCTTAGCCTTTTGTTAATCACCCTGTCATCTCAGATTTGAAATTATGCTTTACAGCCAAAACAAGACAAGCATTTGTGTACGCTTTCCGATAGCCTAGCATAGCATTATGCCTAGCTAGCAGCAGGCAGCTTGGTCACGAAAATCAGAAAAGCAATCAAATTAAATTGTTTACCTTTGATGAGCTTCGGATGTTTTCACTCACGAGACTCCCAGTTAGACAGCAAATGTTCATTTTGTCCCATAAATATTTTTTTTATAGCCGAAACACCTCCGTTTGTACTTCACGTTTGGTTGGGAAATCCACCGGAAACTGCGGTCACGACAACGCCAAAAAATATTCCAAATTAGATCCATAATATCGACAGAAACATGGCAAACGTTTTTTATAATCGATCTGAATGAATGAAATATTCTTATTAAATACTTTTTTCTTTACATAGTTCAATGTGCTGACAACAAAATCACACAAAAATGATCAAGGGAAATCAAATTTATCAACCCATGGAGGTCTGGATTTGGAGTCACACTCAAAATTAAAGTGGAAAACCACACTAAAGGCTGATCCAACTTTGATGTAATGTCCTTAAAACAAGTCAAAATGAGGCTCAGTAGTGTGTGTGGCCTCCACGTGCCTGTATGACCTCCCTACAACGCCTGGGCATGCTCCTGATGAGGTGGCGGATGGTCTCCTGAGGGATCTCCTCCCAGACCTGGACTAAAGCATCCGCCAACTCCTGGACAGTCTGTGATGCAATGTAGTGTTGGTGGATGGAGCGAGACATGATGTCCCAGATGTGCTCAATTGGATTCAGGTCTGGGGAACAGGCGTGCCAGTCCATAGCATCAATGCCTTCCTCTTGCAGGAACTGCTGACACACTCCAGCCACATGAGGTCTAGCATTGTCTTGCATTAGGAGGAACCCAGGGCCAACCGCACCAGCATATGGTCTCACAAGGGGTCTGAAGATCTCATCTCGGTACCTAATGGCAGTCAGGCTACCTTTGGCGAGCACATGGAGGGCTGTGCGGCCCCCCAAAGAAATGCCACCCCACACCATGACTGAGCCACCGCCAAACCGGTCATGCTGGAGGATGTTGCAGGCAGCAGAACGTTCTCCACAGCGTCTCCAGACTCTGTCACGTCTGTCACGTGCTCAGTGTGAACCTGCTTTCATCTGTGAAGAGCACAGGGCGCCAGTGGCGAATTTGCCAATCTTGGTGTTCTCTGGCAAATGCCAAACGTCCTGCATGGTGTTGCATGGTGTTGGGCTGTAAGCACAACCCCTATCTGTGGGCCCAAAACATCAGCCAGGAAGCATAGGAACTGAGAAGTGGTCGGTGGTCCCCACCTGCAGAACCACTCCTTTATTGGGGGTGTCTTGCTAATTGCCTATAATTTCCACCTGTTGTCTATTCAATTTGCACAACAGCATGTGAAATGTATTGTCAATCAGTGATGCTTCCTAAGTGGACAGTTTGATTTCACAGAAGTGTGATTGACTTGGAGTTACATTGTGTTGTTTCCACAATTGTGTTTTTTTGAGCAGTGTATATCAACCGGGACAGGTGGCTTCTTAGTAGGAAAGAGAGAAACAATGGCCGCATTTGTCTTTTACGCTCAAAACACTCTGAGAGCCTCCAGCTAACCACTGACGCAATGTTGTCGTTCAGGCTCATTTTTTCAAAATGAAAGCCTCAAACTATGTATTGTGACACTAGACACATTAGGGAAGCCACAGAAAAGGGAATCTGGTTGATATCTCATTCACTGCTCAATAGGGACGCATAGGAACGCAGACCTTTAGAAATAAGAGTCCCTTCCTGATTGGATTTTTCTCAGGCTTTCGCCTGCAATATCAGTTCTGTTATACTCACAGACAATATTTTTACAGTTTTGGAAACTTTAGAGTGTTTTCTATCCTAAACTGTCAAGCATATTCTAGTATCTTGTCCTGACAAAATAGCCCGTTTACTTTGGGAACGTTATTTGCCCAAAAATGAAAATAGTGCCCCCTAGTTTCAAGAGGTTAAAGCACATGCAGATCTGGACATGGCAAATGGATTTTATCATATTAAATTTGATGTCACATGTGCCGAATACAATTCACCTTACAGTGAAATGCTTACTTCCAAGCCCTTAACCAACAATGCTTTAAGAAATTTTAAGAAAACTATGTGTTAAGTAAGTGTAATACGTATCACATTTTTACATCAAACATAGTTTAATTTTGTGGCTTTCAATGGTGTTATTTTTTCCTTTTCATCTTCAAGTATGCCTTCTGTATGCCTCCATTGATGAATGTAAGCAATGAGCAACATAAACACGTTTGGTTTAGTCTAAAAGTCAATATGTATTGATTCACTGCTAGCTATCAATTTGTAAAGTGAATCCAAGAAATATGCAATTTATCTCTAAATCACCACAGTTGTTTCATTCATCCATGTTGTCGTGCTTCGTCTATCTGTGCTTTTTCTCTCTTTCTCAGGTATTCTCTCTCTAATCTGCTTTACTAACTGCCCGTGAGGTTCCTGGTGTTTCACAGAAACACATTTTTTTCTGTGTTGCTTCTTTCTTCACCAAACCTGTCCCTCAAAAGCACCCAAAGGCCCAAATAGAAACACACCTGTTCATTGTCTGTTGCCTCACTCTTGACTCTTCACTAGATTTTTTTCTCAACTTGTGACCTTCACTGCCACAAATTGTCAACTCTTGAAGGATTTTTGTGTGGCCTAACTTTTAAACTATTAACCATCTGCATGAAGGCTCTGTCTGTTCTAATGGAATACACTGTTTTGCGCCTTCTACTGTGATAATGAGAGAGTTAACGCTTGCCCTCCCTGAGGCCTGAAAGGTTTTTAAAGGACCTCTCCGCTATGCAGTGCAATGCCTGCATTACCCCCACTGCTTTGCAGGCCACACCCGTTTCAAACCAGAAGCAGGCATCCCCAGTCCCAGAACAGCAAGGCTCCTCTCATGTTCTGGTTACTGCGTTGTCATAGATATGCCAGCCCCCCTCATTGCCATGGCACCCTGAACCAGGAGGACACCTTCTGGTCCCAGGCCCTGCAGGACCTAGAGACCTGCGGCCAGTCAGAGATACTCAGGGAGCTGGAGGTAGGCTACATCTCCCTCCCATCTGTTTCAATCTACTACTAAATGAAGCAATACACAAGTCTGATTGTCTAGACAGTCCAGACACCTGCCGCCACTTTTTCTATTCAGTCAAGCTGTGTGTGCATAGGTACGTGCGTGCAATATATTAAGTTATTTCCTTCACATGCCCATCATTTTGTTTTCTCCTAGGCGTCCATGACAGGCAGCACTCTTAGCCTGTATCTGGCGTCCCAGGAAGTGCTACAGAGCAGAATCAGTCCTGTGAAGAGGGGTCCCATCCATGACGAGCCCAAAACCAAAGGCAACCTGCAGAGGTCCAACAGGACCAGGGACACACCCCCCAGAGGGAGAGGAGAGACCCAGGAGACCACATCCCCTACAGCCCTGGAACTGCTGAAGGTGCATAGCAGGGTGGGAGGGGGCATCTCAATTCAGTTCCTATTCATGGACTGACAAATTATTGGAATTTCAGTCCTCTTCATGAATTTACTGACTTGAAATGTGAACTGATATTAACCCTGGTCCGTGGGGAATGATGTGGTTGATTTCCAATCCAATCCATGCTTATAGCATGAATAGCTACCATATAATCGACTGAGTATGCAGACAACCCTGTAAAGCTATTGATCAGTGAACTGTAGCCTGACCCTGCTCTACATTTAAGTGATAATGCCCTTGAAGCTGGTGTTTGGAACAGGTGTTGTTAAGCCTGAAACAAAGTCAAAACCGTTCACATATATCCTCCAAACACTGGCTTCGAGGGCATTATCACTCTCATACTGGTTACCAACATATTCACATAATGATTGACATACTTTCATAAATGTTATTTTGATTAATTAATTCATACTTTTTCATCCTTCCACCATATATAGTCCCGACACACATCTAGGATTGCTCCCCAAGCCGGCTGGTTGTTCGTTCTATCAGTTCGATTGCTAGAGACGCGACTCAGTCGTTCAGGCTTTTTGTTCTGTATCTATGGACGCGACCCAGTCGTTCGTTCTAAATGTTCCATTGCCATACTGGCTGGCAACATTCTTATCACTTTCTTTCTAGCTAGCCAACTACGGCTAACTTAATCGCATCAAACAGTGCAGCCAGAATTATAACAGTAGCTGCATTTGTTTAATCTGTTTTCTAGTGACATTTATTTCGATACGTCCATAACAATGAGCTAATGAGGCGCGATTTCGCCTGGCATAGAAAATGTGCTCTCTCGTCAGGACACAGTTGTTCAGAGGAGCTAGCCAACAATACAGCTAACACAATCACTTTAAACAGAAGCTGGAAAGACTGCAAACTAGCTGCACTTAATTTTTCAATTGATATTTCTTTGTTTATATCCATAAATATGATGCCAGCTAATTCATGATTTCAACTGGCTGAGAAACGCAGCCTGTCTCATCCCGACACCCGACACTTTCATTACTATGGGACAGCTGGAGATCAAATTTGAATATTCAAACAATGCTGCAGATGTCGGAGAGACAGACAGCAAGGTTTATACAAATCTCTGCTGCTGCTGAAAATGAAATGTTAGTCTAAAAGAAATGTGAGATAACGTCTAGATGCTTTTTATAGTGGAGATATAAATTACTTGGCTGAGCTGATGAGACGGTGGATTGCGCAGTCAGATGGAACAGAGTAAATAGGCATTTTAACATCATAGATTTAGCTAGTGGTAACTTGTGGAATAGACACCGGCTGGAATGCGGTTTTAACCAATCAGCCTTCAGGATTAGAACCACCCGTTGTATAATATGGCATAGGGAGAACATGCCTGTTGGGTTCAATTAATATCTTACCCTGAGCCTAACTGAACTGAAGCCACCCTTCACTGAACTGAACTGCAGGCTACCCTGCCCATCACTGGAGTGCAACTGGACTCAGTGAATGCCAGGCCAGTCAGGACTTGCAGTGTGTGGGATAATAGATAACCAACATAACACTGAACCTGCTCATTATAATGTAGTGCACTAGCTCCTGGTGTTGTGAGCCTTATTGTCCCCTCGCCACATGCTGTGACCCCACTGCATGTACAGTACAGTCTGTTCTATTGTGCTGCAGTGTAATGTTGGTTTAGGAAGTGGGGTTGAATAAGGGCACAAGCACTTAGTAACTGAATCTAACCACGCCCTTAAAAACAAACATGAATTGCAGATTGAAAACACTGGAGGCTGCTGAGGGGAGGACGGCTCATGATAATTGCTGGAATGGAATGGCATCAGACACAAGGACACTATGTGTTTGCTGTATTTGATACCATTCCATCAATTCCGCTCCAGCCATTACCCCAAGCCCGTCCTCCCCAATTAAGATGCTACCAAGTTCCTGTAATTGAATGATTTTTGATATTGGTATAATTTCCTCTGACAGCCAACTTGATTGGATGCAGTTCCATACCTAATCTGCATAATTTACATTTCTAAACCATATAACTCACTTAGCCTGTGGCAATATGTGACCTGTAAAGCCCAATTCCCATGACCTCCGCAAGAATGGCATTGCGCCGAGCAAGCCATTATTTTCCAATGGAGGAGGCGTTGTGCTCACTAAGAGGGTTACAGAGAGCTAGGCCTTTGGGGTCAGGGCCATTACGCTCAGAGTTTAAGTCAATTTACACCCCGCACTGTTCCCGGACCCAAGGGAGAGCTTGGCAACTTACACGGATCAAGTGAATGTGCCTTACTGTCTGTTCTATAGGTGAGCCTGAGGAAGGACCCAGACTGTGGAGACTTTGGCTTCAGTGTGTCAGATGGCTTCCTAGAGAAAGGCATCTACGTCAACATGATCCGACCAGATGGTCCTGCCAACCAGGCCGGGTTGAAACCCTATGACCGCATTCTGCAGGTACACATATTTGTTCAACTAACATTTTGAATGAATTTGCTATTAATACTGTGTGTCTTTGTTATGTTGAACTGAATGCTCCTGTCCCAGGTGAACAGAGCGAGGACCAGAGACTTTGACTGCTTCCTGACTGTTTCTCTCATCACTGAAGCAGGAGACAGCTTGGACCTGGTCATCAGCAGAAACTCCCTGGCACAGGCAGATAAGGGGCCACCTCAGGACTGCGAGGACCCTTCTGACTCCCTGTCAAGCTTCCTACATTATAGGACCAATAGTATTGCCCTGTGACAAAGGTCCAAGGGGGAGGTAATGGATAATAGCACGTTCAAATGGTGTTACACATTATACCATGTGACATGTAGGCACTGCACGTCTCACACACTGGTTTTGTTTTGTTATATCTCTTGTACATACACACAGAATCACATTCAGATGTGAGAATACATGTGTATGCGAATAAACACACATTCAGTCACTAATTCACACTCCCACATACCTACATTTGCTGTGACCAATGTTAATCAGTGTATTCATGTGATCTAGAGCAGAGAAGGCTCAGTCAGGCTTCTGGGGCTGTTCAGGCAGAACCACATGTAGTTACGTAACAGCTTCTGACTCAGCCTGCTCAATTCTACAGAAATCCCAGAGAAACAAACACACACTTCCCTCTCAGAGAAGGTGTGTTCGGGATTCAGCACCAGCACGGTGTTTTTTGTTTTTGTTCAACAAAAAGAAAAGTGAAATGTGTGCAATTGTGACCCTATGTGACCTCTTGCTGAGGAATGGTGGAGTTGCACGTACACACACATTTGACACACGAACGTGCGCACATGTGGGTGTTGGAGGAGTGTCTTGGCTGGCTGCCCTTTCCTTCCCTTCAGCCCGGCCCGACCTGGCCAGCCAGCTTCCCTCACTGTTAGCGCCACAGAAATAGGTAGAATGCTAAGCTGGCGTTCACTGTTACTTGCCAAGTATTGCAGACATTTCTATTTTAGATACCCCACACTCTGTCCTAAAGTCTAAAGTGTTTGTGAAAATTGATTTGGGTCCAAGTTTGATGGGCGTCACGTGAGGACAAATACTTACCAAGGTCTTTTTTTATCACACCTTCATTGTTGCCGAAGGTTTCTTTCTCTTGTTACATTTCTCACACCATGTTATTAGCTACTGGGTAGACTGAGCAGGCATTTGTCATTCATTACTTTTTGGCATCAGCGTTTTTGTTTCAAGGTTCTTGTCAATGGTTTTACCTAATCAAGTTCACTATATTTCTGAAACCAAACCACTCACCGTTTTTGCTTGTATGCACTAGTCGGTCACCTAAATCAGATCCATGTACTGGAATTGACTGGCTTTATCACTCAATGTTTAAATGTATTGTACAACTAATGGTGATAATGCCACCTTCTTTGTTTTGAAAAGCTGGAAGGAGTGTTCCTTGTCATTAGAACATAGTATTCTGATTATGTTCAGGGAGATCACTTTTCTCCTACACCTCTTTAACATTCTACCCTCAATATCAGCATATATTGTGAGGCCAGGTGTTTTTCCTGACTAGAAAAACCTCTTGGCCCTAGTCCTATGCAAACATGTTTCAGAAGGCATTACACCAGAGGTACTTACAGTACAGTATCAACTCTCAGGTGTACAGTATCAACTCTCAGGTGTACAGTGGTTTCTCTACAAAAACCCTCATAAGTGAATCACATCCCCTGACAAATGTGGAACGAAATACCTTTCAGTTGAGATGATGAATGATTTCATTTGAACCTTTTAAACCCATTTGTCTGTTGAGTTTTAGCCCTCAACACTCCATAGGGTATGGACTTTGATTAGAGAGTATTTTCCCCAGCTTCCATGGCTGTCTCTCCCTCCCATTATAGTAAGCATAAACATGCAGCTATAGGATTTCATGTCCCACCCATAGAAAGCTTGCATTGTTCACAAGGGGGAATTTTAAAGCTTTTCTCTGCTGAACAATTGCCATCTCTATCCTGCTCAGTCAGACAGAACCTTCTCCAGAGCTGTTCCTATTTCATCATAGCATGATGTTTTTATAAAGCTCTTACGCAACACGTCTCGCCCTGGCCTGCTTACCAAGTTGCCTCAGTGGAAATACGATTTGTTTCATGTCATGTAATGTCTGGGGAAGAGATGTGAGACTGCAGAGTCATGCTGTCCCGTTCAGGACTCAACTCACTGCTTTTTAATCCTCCGAGAGGAAACATGTTTTAAGAATGTTTTTATGTTGCTCTCAAACTGCCATACATTTGATACAGATACCTGTTTTTGGTTCTATTGTTTTTATTTGAACTGGCGTTCTGCATGTGTGGTTTTGTATGTAAGATGTGACATAGTGCACTGTTTTCTGTACAGTTCTTCTGTTTACATTGTCCCCCAGCTGCATCCAAGCATAGCTATTTAAGTGGTGGTGGTGGTGGGGGGGGGACTGAAGGAAATTGGTTTGTAAGATGTTATTGGATTCTTTCGTGAGAGATGTATTTCCTGCTTTTTATGAAAATAAGGATCTGAGGAATGGGGTGTCTTTTATTATTTCTTGAATTCTTCTATGATAGCCATTTATCTTTGTCCAGTCTACCTTTGGACATTAAGCAAAGGAAGGTTTGCAAAAAGAACATGTCCTGAAACATTTGGTTAAATCATGATTTCATGCATATTTCTACCAAGAAAGACCTTGCTCCAGCCAGATTTGGCCAGCCTCCCCTAACACTGTTGATCCCAGGTAACAAGCTGGCCATAAATCTACAATGGTCTCAGTCCCGCCACCCTCACTTCTCTGTAGATGTGACCATCACGTCTTTGTGGGTGAGGTCTCAACATGGTTTTCACCTGCCTAGAAGGGACACCTAAGATCATTTACCAGAAATGTCAATGCAGGTTTGTCAAACTAATGTATTATATTATATTTCCTCGCTGTTAAAAGTTAGTCCTCTATCCATCGATTTCAACATTTTTGATGCGCCCTGACTTTCTTGATTTCATTTTGATGACTTTTAGCAAGCTAGAGAGTAAAGAGACTATACAATAGGTATGTTATCACTTCTACTAGGTATGTTTTTTAACTAACTACCTGTGGGACGGATTGAAAAGACTATCTTTGACACCCCTGTGTCAATGTAAGGCCGAAGCAAGGGGGCAAAGGAAGATTCAAACTCAAATAATTATAATTGGCTATTTTGGGGGGTGGAGTGCAAGTTGTATTGTAATTCATTGAGGCAGCACTTGCTCAACAAAAACAGTATTGATAATGTAGGTGACGGGAAGATGAGCAGTGATGCTATATTCCTTTCAGTATTAATCAGGTATTAGATTACTCAAGGTAACTCATCACATGTGCATAGTGCACTGAACAAATTCCACTAAACGCACATGTTCCTGCGATGGTGACAGGGTCTGAGTTTTCCGCAACACCAGAGGGGCTTCTCAACTGTTCAATATCTCTGTCTGCCATTCCAAGGTGTCACCTTATACCTTTTAAGGTGACGCTTAATGTCCATTTTGGCTAACACTCCATGGATTAATCTAATGGAGGCACAGCATCTCTGTTTCTAATCTGTTGGAAGTTAAATTTCAGTTTGTGACAAAACAAGCAAGTATAGTGTTGAACCATTGTACCATCTAAACCACTGTGAAATATATTTTCCATAACCAAAAATATTGTGTTTGAAGCTGTTAAAAGTAAAAGATGGAAAACCCATACTTGAGGACGGGAAGCATAGAAATAGTGGACATAGAACAGATCTATCGCTTCTTAGACTTGCTTTTAATGAGAATGATATCTATAACACATGTATTTCTATGTGAATTTGGTTGGGTCGCCCCAAATGTTACATATTGCACCTTTAACTAACTCAGAGAGAAATGTATGGTCATAGTTGCCACATCCTATAGCCCATGAGTCCATTTCACTGTTGTGGCCAGGCGTAAGTGGTCTGTGAGTTGTCATTTTGATTGGGTGTGTGAATACAGTTTTTTCACATTCGGGTGTCAGCATTATGGGCAATAGTATTTTATTCACTCTGTGATTGCTAAAATTAAGTATTAGTCTACTCTTCACACCAACATTATTTAGATAATTACACAAGCTACACTTTTATTGTGTGGTTATTTAAGCCTCCTTATCTTAATGCACTTGTTTTAAGTCACAGTCGATATGTAAATATTGGGTATATTATGAATAAGGATGAATGTGTGTTTTCACATGAAAAGATATTACAGTTTACCATATAATACTACATTACTATCAAATTGTGGTACAGTGTAGAATACTATACTACACACCATCCCTCGATCATGTGTAGTACTTACTGTATAATTTTGTAGTATACTGTAGAATACTATAGTGAATACTGCAGTAATGTCCAAAAACACTACATTTTTTAAACTATTGTAAATACTACAGTATTTCATATACCCTGCCCATTCCCCTCGCCCATATCCAAATTTGGCCACCCATAAGTGGGTATACATGGTAAGTATAGACCCGTACATGTTATTCAAAAGAGCTGAAGCTCTTTAACTATCGATATCCTTCCCAGTCCTACCTACCTATAGGTTATGGAAAATGTGCTATTTTAGTTTCCTCAAGGAGAAAGCCTCCGCTTCTATGTCAAAGATAATAAAAACAAAAGGCAATAGTAAATACTACATTAATATTAGCAAAAACACTACAGTAAATACCACAATATACTGCATTCTGCAAAAAACACTACAGTAAATACTACAGTATACTGTATTCAGCGAAGACACTACAGTATATATTACAGTGTACTACAATCTGCAAAAACACCACAATTACAATAGTATATTTTACAGTTTTATTTTACTACAATATGTATACTATAGTTGACTAACTTCTACAGTAAATACTACAGTATTCACTATAGTGTTTTTGCAAACATTAGTCTATAGTAAAGTCCGCACTGACTGTAGCTGTCTGTATGAGGAAGAAGCAGGCCAGAAGAAACAGGCCAGTAGGCCCTTAAATGCTCTTACAGAACAAATGAATAATTCACTCCAAGACATGTAAAGAAAAAATATGTTTATTTTCAATCCAGGAAGAGATGGTGCAAGGTGCATCTCAAAGGATGTTAGACAAAAATACACTTGATTTTCCAACAGGTATTACATATATTTTTTTATTGCCTTCTGGACAAGGAATTTGGTTGACCAAGCACTGTACTGTGGATGTTCATGTACGTGCTTTGGGTTAAGGAATATCACTTTAACTTTAGACGTTCAAATGTATGTTGGTCATATTTGTTTAGTATTTTTACATCTGTTTTCAAACTGAAATAATTTGAGTGGTAAAGGCCATTTTATTTGATGAATATTGTACACTACAAATTTTATTCAGGGTCATAACATTAAATGTGAATAGTTGACTGTATTCAGAAGAAATAGGTCATCAGTGACAGTGTTCATATGCTGTACAGTATAAAATGGTTAATACAAAAAGGCATACGTGATTCACAAACAAGTAAAATACTAAAATACAATTGAGTCTGATGGAAATGTATGATACAGGTATGTACTGACCGTTACTGCTATTAAAATGAGATCACTGGAGAAAGAACTATTATTTCAAAACATTCTTGAAATCATTTTTGGCTCCAATTAAATGATGGTTCTCACAACTATCGCAGGTTTAGGCATAGAGAGACAGAATGTTGCATGGCAATGTTCCACCTTTATTTTATATTTTATATGTATAGCAAGTGAGTGAGAGTATAATGCTCATGTTTGAACGGATAGATATGAACAACATCACAAAGGTGTGAAGCTATATCGTGTTTCTTTTGAAATGAATGTTGCAAATGTAACTGCAGGTTCTTGTGACAATTTTCGTAACAGATCACTAAAATAACGGTGAAACTCAACGTATGAAGTGCAAAAAGAGGTTTCAATAAATGCACCGGGACTGACTGTGACGGTCTTAGGCAATGTACAAATACTCTTAAAATGCTTCTTCCCTTTTCTCCTTCACTTCCTCACCTCCCTCGTAGGAACACCTTATCCTTCCGTGAACATTTTGTACAGTATTTGGCCATAAGGACTTACCTATGAACTACTATATCTACACAGCATGTTACATTTATATTTGAGTCATTTAGGTCTTATCCAGAGCACCTTACTGGAGCAATTAGAGTTAAGTGCCTTGCTTAAGGGCACGCCGGGAGATTTTTCACTTAGTCAGCTCAGGGATTCGAGCCAACAACCTTTTGGTTAATGGCCCAACGCTTGTTCAGCCTAGGTGGTACAGATGGCTACTCTACCAGCAGGTGTGAGTGGCTGGCGTCCGCCGCTTGCGCAAAGAAGGTTCATTCAGTTGCATCTCACAACAAATGGCGACGACAGCAGATTGCAAATGACCTCAGACAAGGATACTGCCACAATAACGTAAGGATATTATCTTAGTTTGCTACCTAACATGTTACACGATTAGTTACACATTCAGTTTACCGTATTTTTGTTGAGTGAAAATGTTCCACAATCAACAGAAAGGTAGTTAACATAGAACATGTTGTTCTAGGTCAAAATACTGCCCAAACTGACATCGCCAACAAAAACTTTAACAACAACAATATGATAAAAAATTACCAAGATAAAAAACAACCCAACAGCAATATACAGTGTGTGTGTGTGTGTGTATATACAGTGCCTTGCGAAAGTATTCGGCCCCCTTGAACTTTGCGACCTTTTGCCACATTTCAGGCTTCAAACATAAAGATATAAAACTGTATTTTTTTGTGAAGAATCAACAACAAGTGGGACACAATCATGAAGTGGAACGACATTTATTGGATATTTCAAACTTTTTTAACAAATCAAAATTGCAAAATTATTCAGCCCCCTTAATACTTTGTAGCGCCACCTTTTGCTGCGATTACAGCTGTAAGTCGCTTGGGTTATGTCTCTATCAGAGAGACTGACATTTTTTCCCATTCCTCCTTGCAAAACAGCTCGAGCTCAGTGAGGTTGGATGGAGAGCATTTATGAACAGCAGTTTTCAGTTCTTTCCACAGATTCTCGATTGGATTCAGGTCTGGACTTTGACTTGGCCATTCTAACACCTGGATATGTTTATTTTTGAACCATTCCATTGTAGATTTTGCTTTATGTTTTGGATCATTGTCTTGTTGGAAGACAAATCTCCGTCCCAGTCTCAGGTCTTTTGCAGACTCCATCAGGTTTTCTTCCAGAATGGTCCTGTATTTGGCTCCATCCATCTTCCCATCAATTTTAACCATCTTCCCTGTCCCTGCTGAAGAAATGCCGGCCCAAACCATGATGCTGCCACCACCATGTTTGACAGTGGGGATGGTGTGTTCAGGGTGTTGCTTTTACGCCAAACATACCGTTTTGCATTGTTGCCAAAAAGTTCAATTTTGGTTTCATCTGACCAGAGCACCTTCTTCCACATGTTTGGTGTGTCTCCCACGTGGCTTGTGGCAAACTTTAAATGACACTTTTTATGGATATCTTTAAGAAATGGCTTTCTTCTTGTCACTCTTCTATAAAGGCCAGATTTGTGCAATATATGACTGATTGTTGTCCTATGGACAAAGTCTCCCACCTCAGCTGTAGATCTCTGCAGTTCATCCAGAGTGATCATGGGCCTCTTGGCTGCATCTCTGATCAGTCTTCTCCTTGTATGAGCTGAAAGTTTAGAAGGACGGCCAGTTCTTGGTAGATTTGCAGTGGTCTGATACTCCTTCCATTTCAATATTATCGTTTGCACAGTGCTCCTTGGGATGTTTAAAGCTTGGGAAATCGTTTTGTATCCAAATCCGGCTTTAAACTTCTTCACAACAGTATCTCGGACCTGCCTGGTGTGTTCCTTGCTCTTCATGATGCTCTCTGCGCTTTTAACGGACCTCTGAGACTATCACAGTGCAGGTGCATTTATACGGAGACTTGATTACACACAGGTGGATTGTATTTATCATCATTAGTCATTTAGGTCAACATTGGATCATTCAGAGATCCTCACTGAACTTCTGGAGAGAGTTTGCTGCACTGAAAGTAAAGGGGCTGAATAATTTTGCACGCCCAATTTTTCAGTTTTTGATTTGTTAAAAAAGTTTGAAACATCCAATAAATGTCATTCCACTTCATGATTGTGTCCCACTTGTTGTTGATTCTTCACAAAAATATACAGTTTTATATCTTTATGTTTGAAGCATGAAATGTGGCAAAAGGTCGCAAAGTTCAAGGGGGCCGAATACTTTCGCAAGGCACTGTATATATATATATAACTCTCTTAATCATCATCATAGAAACCAAACCAGAATATTCCTAGTGCGGATATATAGAACAATGTAAACCTGGTTCTACCACTATCAAAGTTAGCAAATAAATGATAATAACGTAGACAGCACGCCAATCAGTATTTCCTCTCACAGAGAGTGCTCACATCATTGTTTCTACAATGGTGTGGGTGGGCTTGATCAGGATGTTGTCCCCATTGGGGTTCAGAGGCTGGGTAAGCTCGCTGCCCTTCACACTGTACTCTTTGGGGCGAGAACTCGCACCTCCCTTTACTGGGGCCGCCACTGCCTTAATCCTCTGTGGGGTGTAGAGGAGAAAACCATGACATGAAAATAATGCAACGATAAAAAGCCACTTTGTAGAAGTCCTTGTACCATGCCATAAAATCACATTACATAGTATACTGCATCATGTAGACGGCTTATATCATGTGTGTAATATAATACAAGTTATGCAATTGCATACTGCATGCCATTACCACAATGCTGCACTCCCTTTCAGGCAGTTTTTGTATTCATACAACTAGGAGCTATCTAGCATAATTTGTTTGTGTCTGCGTACCTCTATAAGCGGTCCGTCGGACTGGAGGATCTTGATGACCATTACCATGGGGATGCAGATCATGGAGGCGAGGGCCAGAGACCAGCCCAGGCCAATAGACCAGTCTGGGTACTCATACACCTTGTTATAGGTCAGGGGCTTGTACTTCACCAAAGAGAAGATAAAGCAACCCTGGGAACAACAAGAAAAATTGTTTATTTCACAGTACATCTTCACTCTGATCCAAGAGGTTCCCCATGTTTTCTAAACCACAGCACAACAGTGTTATCTGTTTAACACTTTGTAACAGTGAAAGGCTGTTGAATACTCACCGCACAGAGGACGGGAGTGATAAATGTCCAGCTCCATTTCATCCACGGGTTAGGTCGGTAGCCAATCATGTCTTCAATTGCATCATAGAAATTATCAGCACCTGTCAACAATACAGAAGAACATACTTGTTGTTAGAGACACACTCCTAGTCTCCTATACAGTAAAGTTAACCATCATATAAGACCTGTGCATTTTCTCAAGGTAAAACAGGGTGACATCTCACTATCAACTATAAACAGAATCAGTATCCATCTCTAGACCATGAGAAGAGTTACGGATGTGACACCATCATAACCTCTATAAACATCCTCATCTACCTATTTGTTGTTCCATGAAGTCATATGGCATGAACAATCTCTCTTTAGCTTACTGTTAACCGTTACAAAACAATTATTTACAAAACCAGCATGCTTGCTCTCTTAATAACAGCAACGTCCATCATAGCACTACTAACAACACCTCTAGAAAATGCATGTGGGTTGCTGTGTTCCTGTTCACCTCTTCAAGGTGGCATAGTTCTTAATTTGTCTTCAATAGAAGTCCATAGAAGCCAATGGGTGTCACGCCCTGGCCTTAGTATTTTGTGTTTTCTTTATTATTTTGGTCAGGCCAGGGTGTGACATGGGTATTTATGTGGTGTGTTTTGTCTAGGTTTTTTTTGTAGGTTATGGGATTGTGGTGTAGTATAGTAGTCTAGGAAAGTCTATGGTTGCCTGGAGTGGTTCTCAATCAGAGGCAGGTGTTTATCGTTGTCTCTGAATGGGAACCATATTTAGGCAGCCATATTCTTTGAGTGTTTCGTGGGTGATTGTTCCTTTCTCTGTGTTTGTTTGCATCAGATAGGGCTGTTTTGGTTTTTCACGTTACGTTTCTTGTTTTTGTATTGTTTGTTATTATCTTTATTACAGATGTATCAAGATAACCACGCTGCATTTTGGTCCTCCTCTCTTACGACGGAAGAAAACCTTAACAGAATCACCCAGAATCACAGGACCAAGCGGCGTGGTGACACGCAGCGGCAGCAGGAGCAGCGCAAGGAGGAATGGACATGGGAGGATGTTTTGGATGGCAAGGGTTGTTACACTTGGGAGGAGATCCTGCCTGGAAGAGATCGCCTCCCATGGGAACAGGTGGAGGCACTTAGGAGAGCAGAGGCAGCCGGAGAGAGGAGCCGGCGATACGAGGGAACACGGTTGGCAAGGAAGCCCGAGAGTCAGCCCCAAAAATGTATTGGCGGGGGCACACAGGGAGTATGGCGAAGCCAGGTAGGAGACCTGCGCCAACTTCCTGTGCTTACCGGGGGGCTAGAGAGTCCGGGCAGGCACCGTGTTATGCTGTGGTATCTCCAGTGCGGGTGCATAGCCCGGTGCGGTAAATACCAGCTCCTCGTATCAGCCGGCCTAGAGTGGGCATCGAGCCAAGTGTCATGAAGCTGTCTCTACGCATCAAGTCTCTCAGTCCCGAGCTGTCCCTCAGTCTCGAGCTGCCCCTCAGTCCAGTTGGGTCCTTTGTTTGGGTTACTAGGCCAAGGTCGGCGGCAAGGGTCGCCAATCTAAGGACGCGGAGTAAGCGGACTAAGGCTGTGTTGGAGTGGGGTCCACGTCCCACGCTAGAACCGCCACCGTGGACAGACGCCCACCCGGACCCTCCCCTATGGGTTTAGGTGTGCGGCCGGGAGTGTTTTCTTTATTATTTTGGTCAGGCCAGGGTGTGACATGGGTATTTATGTGGTGTGTTTTGTCTAGGTTTTTTTTCCTAGGTAATGGGATTGTGGTGTAGTCTAGGAAAGTCTATGGTTGCCTGGAGTGGTTCTCAATCAGAGGCAGGTGTTTATCGTTGTCTCTGATTGGGAACCATATTTAGGCAGCCATCTTCTTTGAGTGTTTCGTGGGTGATTGTTCCTGTCTCTGTGCTTGTTTGCACCAGATAGGGCTGTTTCGGTTTTTCACGTTACGTTTAGTGTTTTTGTATTGTTCGTTATTATCTTTATTAAAGATGTATCAAGATAACCACGCTGCATTTTGGTCCTCCTCTCTTACGACAGAAAACCTTAACAATGGGACATATGTGGAAGCCAATTCAAGTGTTTTACGATAAGCGTGAAAAGGAACAGCAAGGGTATTGTGTACTCCAAGCGAGGTCATAACTCATGCGTTGTTGCTGTTTTCCCCTTTAAAAACAAACTCCTAACGTTCGTTCCTAAATGTAGGCTAAAAACCTTATTTGGCAAAAAAAGGTACAAACTTACCATAAATCCAGGCTACGGCAATACATTCGAAGAATGCAACCCACAAAAGGCACACACCACTGGCTGCATAGTAATCAAAGAGCTGAAACACATACATGCCACCCTGAAAAGAAAGCAGATAGCAAAAGTTAGTTTCCTGAAAGACAGAGAGAGATGGGGTTGGATGTGGATAGGAAAAAGGGGTTGATACATAAGAATGCGGGCACTGGGCCAATGAAAGGAGAGTTCAACAGGTGATGAGATGTCATTGAAGTAAAGTTAACTGCTTACTGGGAAATTACATTCCAAATTGTTCCATTCATGATGCGAAATACACAGGATGTGCTATGAGAGCTCGGTAGTAGAACCCCCCCCTCCCTATTTGGTTGCAAAAGTGTGACAACGGCAAAGCATGTGGGAAAAAGTCCTGTGTTATCTATTTTGTACGCTAATCTGAATTACAATGATAGAATCTCAAGGTCTTTTATATACTGTCAGGTTCATTATTATTGGCACCCTTGATAAAGACGAGCAAAAAATATGGTAATAAATAATACAAATGTTGAGCTAAATTGTACAGTATGCTCAATAAAATAGGAAAATAATATGAATTTACACTAATACAATTGCTCAGAGAAAGAGATTTTTTTCAACATGTAAGTCAAAAAAATCTAAAAAAGATAGGGTTAAAAATGATTGGCACCCCTGTTTTCAATAATCTAGCACCCTCCCCTGCTAGGAAAACGACACTAATATAATTGCTTTATTACGTAAACAAAATCTCTTTCTCTGAGCAATTGTATTAGTGTATAATAATATTATTTGCCCATTCTTTTTAGCATACAATATAACTCAGTATTTTAATTATTTATTTTATACAGTAGTTTTTGTTCATCTTTATCAAGGGTGACAATAATTATGGACCTGTTGCTGTAGGTGAACTTACTTTCATTACAATGGTCCCAGAAATTATAGTAGGTCAAGTTGTAATACAATAATTGTAAGGTAAGAACAACATGTAGTGCATAAAGTTACACTGGAGTGCTGTTAGTGTACTTACTTTTGTTACCATGGTGAGTCCCAGAAGATAGCTTATGCAACACATCACAGCTATAAAGATCTCACGGCGGTAACCAATCCTTAGGACGGATGGGTACAGATCCACCAGGGAGGTGATCTGTCCTTCCACTTCCACAAACTGGGGAGACATAAAGAAAGCCAATAACCATAGTGTCCTACCAGAAAGCTGATGGCCATTACCATTATAATTGGTAATACTTTTAGGCCTTATTGCACAAACATGAATGCTAAATACATTATAAAGTAACAGCCTACACTCAGTTGGCCAGTTTTTTAGGTACACCACCCCGTTCATGAAAATGGATCACTTCTACAGACAGTGAGTCACAGGACCGGGGCTTTCTATATAAAGCAGGCAGACAGGCATTCAGTTACTGTTCGAATGAACATTAGAATGGGCAACTTTGAGCATGGTATCATCATCGATGCCAGGCACGCTGGTTCCAGTATCTCAGAAATGGCCGGTCTCCTGGGCTTTCCACGCACGACAGTGTCTAGGGTTTACTGACAATGGTGCGTCAAACAAAAAACATCCAGTCAGCGGCAGTCCTGGGGGTCGAAAACAGCTTGTTGATGAGAGGTCAAATGAGAGTTGCTAGAATTGTGCAAGCTGGACAAAAACAGGCAAATAATAGCGCAGTACAACAGTGGTGTGCAGAACATCAACTCTGCGGAAGGGTAGCCTAGTGGTTAGCGTATTGGACTAGTAACCGAAAGGTTGCAAGTTCAAATCCCCGAGCTGACAAGGTACAAATCTCTTGTTCTGCCCCTGAACAGGCAGTTAACCCACTGTTCCTTGGCCATCATTGAAAATAAGTATTTGTTCTTAACTGACTTGCCTAGTTAAATAAATTCAGTCCTTGTCACGGATGGGCTATTGCAGCAGACGACCACACCGGGTTCCACCCCTATCAGCTAAAAAAAAGAAGCTGCAACTACAGTGGACAATTGAGGAGTGGAAAAACATTGCCTGGTTCAATGAATCCTGGTTCCTGTTGCATCATGCTGATGGCAGAGGAGTCCAGAGTCCATGGCCCCATCCTGCCTGGTGTCAATGGTACAGGCTGGTGGCGATGGTGTGGGGAATGTTTTGGTCCCTTGACACCAATTGAGTAACGTTGCCATGCCCTGAAGAATTCAGACTGTTCTCTGTTCAGTAGGCAAAGTGGAGTCCAACCCGGTACTAGATGGGTGTACCTAATAAACTGTCAATCGAGCACATACTGTATGAGCATGTACACAGGTTGCAAATATGGAAGAATGCCTGAAATGTGGGACCAATTTCACTTCTCAGTGGTCAGTTGAAAGTTGAACAAAGAGGCAAAGTTTGCCTCCATACATGGACTTCTTTTTCCTCAAATCACTGATTCCACTCAAGAATCACTGCTGTCTCTGTTGTGCAATAATGAGACATTTTATTCAAGGCTCCTCTTGGGAACACTGGCTGGGCCAGCCAATTGGCTATTTCATGCAAAACAACAGTCTCTCTCTCTATCTATCTCTCTATCTATCTATTCTTCACGGAAACCCTTTCCATTTCGGGCTTATCCAGTTATAATGCCATTGGCTGAATCATTTATGGGCAGTGCTGTTGTTGTCGTGGAAATGTATCTGGAGTAAACCTTGTTATTTAGTTAAGCATTTTTTTCTCCAGCATCTTTCTCTCCACATCCAGTCTATCCTTCACAAGCCCTCTCCTTCATAACTATGGCATGCACATAAGAGCCATGAAACAATACTGTATTCAGCACCACTAATCTGCGTAAAATGTGTGGTCAAGAATTATGCCCACTCACTCTCCCACTGATCTGCTTGCCAATGGAAATAACCGTACTTGAAGCATAAGTATTTGGAGTTTGGCTGAGATGTCATTGGCCACGAGGAGGACCAAGTTAGCAGAAAGTAAAATTACACTTGAAAGCAGGAAATGTGATAGTGAGAGAACCCCACTGATGCATCCCTGGCCTAGCCTCCGTTCGTCTTAGTCAACACCTCGGGAGTCTGGGCTGCAATGGACACCCCAAGAGAAAGCTATGAGACTAAACTGTTTGGTTCTATCTATTCAATTATTCCCAGAAATGAATGTATTACTGGTTCACGAACTTCTACAAAAACAATTGACTATTTACGTTCAACCCTTCAAGATGTAATAACTGTTTTGACATGGTTGAACTGTTTTCCACCCTGGTTTGCTTTTCTTGTCTGGATTTTGTATCTTATTTTAAGTTTACTGTAATGTCAAGAGTTCTCAACTGTTTTCCCTTTATGAACTGCAACTCAGTAAAATCTTTGAAATTGTTGCTTGTTGCCTTTATATTTTTGTTCATTATACTTTACACTACTGTATGTGTCCCTACTACCTACATATTTATATTGTAACTTCATAGGCATAGTGTAATTACAATGTAGATACACTAACTACATAGTGTAAGTACAGTGTGGATATATATTGTTACAGGGTCATTGAAACTAGAGACATGTACAAAGTACTGTGTTACTAATAGAAATGTATACTAGTTATTGCTTTAGCACTGACCTGACTGTCGAGGCCTAGTAGCAGAAGCATGATGAAGAATAGGATGGCCCAGAACGTGGGCATGGGCATCATGGACACAGCCTTAGGGTAAGCAATGAAGGCCAGGCCAGGACCTAGAGGTGTGAAGAGAGGGCAGGGGGGAGAGACGGAGAAGAGAATGAACCAACCCATCTAATTTGAGCTTGGACGGTATGAGGGGGGTAAAAACGTTAAACTAAACACATTCAAATGGTAATGTTACATTTACAGTACTGGAAGAGACTAAGTGATAAACCTTTCTGTATGCTTTATGTTTGTCTTATGTAAGGACTGGATTGGTAGGTGGAGGAACTATCGATTAGGTATCTGCTACTGATCATATGCTGTGTGTGACTCTAGCATCCTGCATTAGTTTACAAGCTAAACAAATATTGTCAAAGCAGGTAGAGGTTTGCTCAAAAGCTAATTCAACAGGATTTCAAGGGAACTTGAACATATACAAAATGACAGAAAACTCAACTCAATAAACTATCATTAAATCTTGCCAAGTCCATCCAGGCAGAATAACATAATGAACTTTTGCACAGATTCGTTAAATTATTATTTACTGTTATATCAACAACAATTTACATGTAGTGTAACCTTTTCGCAAATATGACCTATTTTCTAAGTTCTTTTTCAATTCTTTTCCAATAAATATGCATGAATTATAGCATTTAAAAAAATTTGATCTACCATTTATTTTCTTTCATTCCAATTGACATAAACATAGCTATAACAGTCACAGTACAATAGCATTCTCTATCCGTAATAATTAAAGGAGCAGTACATGGAAACAGGTTCTCTCTAAACCAGGTTGTTGTTTAGCAACACTGAACTGAACAGAGCGGGCATGCTTAAAGAAGATGCATCTCCTTCGAAATCCACGTGGAATATAATATCATGCTGCTCATTACAGTAAAGTACTTAACACACAGTTACCTTACAATACTTAGCACATTTGTTTTCCACAACTATTTCACTGGACGTGAGCACTGGTCGTTGTAACACAAATTATAACAATTACCAATTTTATTGGAACAGAATGCCCAAGATTGTCTTATTTTGGCTTACTGCACATTACAGCAACTCCTCTAGACAATGTCTTAATTCAATCCACACTTGCCACACTTAATCTATTGATAATATTGATATTTTTTATGTTATTTTTTTAATCGTACCATTCTATATCATTACATCTTCTAAAATGTAATTATATAGAATGGCATGATTTAAAAAAAAAATTTAACACTAATATCATAAATAGATTTTAAACCCTAGAGTGGAACATTGGCCCACCTGGTGCCTTTGAGCCCAGGTGGCTGTGGATGGTAGAGTACAGCTGTGATTATAAGTATGGTTGATTAGAGTGGATCTTTATTTAACCCAGCTTTACATGGTTCAGCAGTAGCTCAGACACACGGCACAACACTCAACCAGGGCCAAATTCACTGTGGAAAACACATCATATAAAAAGCAACACGTCTCTTTCTTTCAGGCCTTTATTCAAGGAGTATGCAATTGCCAATACCTCTACATTTCAGCATTGTCGTTCATTGCCATTTCAGCAGTGCCCACCATCACTGCTATGTTCACTGTTGACCTTTGACCCTCATACCTGACTCTGCCACATCGGCAATGTCCACCCCTTGCTCTTGTGCCATGAAGCCCAGGACGGAAAATATTGCGAAGCCAGACACAAAACTGGTACCGCTGTTCAGGCCTCCCAGCAGCAAACAGTCCCTATGTCACACATATGTCATGGAGGATGTTAATTTACACAGACGGAACCGAAGTTCCCATTTTTTTTCTTAACCAACCGCCTTTGGCACGAGTTGATCTCACTACTACTACAGCCGTCCCCCATCCCCATGACAACAAAACTCACCTGTAGCAGTTGTATTTGTACTTGTTGTAGCTCCCCAGTGACGTCATAGCCCCCAGACAGATGGCGTAAGAGAAGAATATCTGGGTTCCCGCGTCGATCCACACCTGAGGCGGCAACAGCAACAACATGACGCCAGTCTGTTCAGTTCACCATTCATCATACACTTCTGGTCACTTGGTTGGCAACCTTTTTCATCTTTGCTGGGACATAATTGGGTTAGATTAACCTAATGTGATCAGATTTGACATTTAATGTGATAAAGCATTTTATTATTACTTTTTCTATCTCTGTTTAATTGAATGCAAAACTAGCTAAGCTTCCTAGTCTAAGACAAATAGCTACTAAACATGTTGCGATCGCAAATACAATTTTGGGGAATAAAAAGGAACATTTCCATCAAAACTGAACAGCCTATTGTTATAACATCGGAAATCAAAAAGAACACGTGGGATGCCATGCTGCAAATCTAATTTATCCAACAAAAGTAACTCTTAGCTTTTGGCGCCGAAAATGTAATAAAAAACATCCCAAAAGCACATGATGTTGCAAAATAATTGTCATTGAACTTTTCAGGTCCACCAGGCATAGTTAGTCACGTCAATCCAGAGGAGGGAGCTAATTGAATTATGTCATAAACCTGGATGATTGGCGAGTTCTAGCGGGTCTTGCATTGTGAACACGTGTTCTCTCAATTATAGCACCACTAATAACTCAACCAGACCTAAGACCTAACAAAGGCTGTGGACTGGTTCCTTTTCCGCAGTCTAGATGACTTTGCATTGTAGAGATATCAGTAAGAGGCCCTTGATGGACGTGTACGTAAACAGATATGCATTGATGTGGGATAAGGTCATTAGGGGTGGGCGGAGGGGACTGTATGGAGACAGTAAAGATGGGTAGAGGGGTGGGGATTAGGATTCTGGGTTCTGGCTTCTACCTCTGGGTCCTGTAGGCGGGTCATGTTGGGGTAGAGATAGAATTTTATCCCTTCGGATGCCCCTGGCAGAGTCACTCCACGCACCAGCAGCACGATAAGCATGATGAAAGGGAAAGTTGCTGTGATATACACCACCTAGAAAAAACAGATAAAGACAGGTAGAGACATATTAGCTGATGTCAAGGTTCCATGATGCAATGGGACAGAGATAGTTCCATCCGCTGATGTAAAGGTTCCGTAATGGAATGGATCTTGGAGAGGATGCTTTAGGTAGATGTTGCCCCCAACTACAGATCTACTATCCCCCATCAATCAGGTGATGAAAGGTGATATCTGATCCTCAGTCTGTGGTTAGTTTAGGGGTAACTTCTACCCACTCCATAGGGCAGCCTTTACAACAACAACAATACACATGTGGTTTATAGGATTTTCACAGTCAGACATGGTTTTTGGACATGTGTGAAGTTGCTAATGTACATTTTTCACACAGTTTCCTCTCATTAAAGTTTTTGTGACATTTCTTTTTCCTCTTGTTTCTTTTCACCACTCCCAGCTATATCTGGTCTCCCATCCAGGGACCAACCAGTATTGACCCTGCTTAGCGTCAAATGCAAACCAGCAGTGGGATGCAAAGGTGCTATGTTGCTGGAATGGGCCAAGAAGTTGCAACTGGAAAAAAGGCAGCCAAAGCAAAGGCCAAGGTAACAGAAAAGAGTGATGTGTTTTATTTAATTATGTTATATATTTTTTTAAATCACTGAAGACATTTTTTTGTTGCATCCATTTACAATGAATTTCTTTGCAAATTATTTCTTTGCAATATTTTGTTTTGCTGTCAATACTTTTGGGTTTATGTTTTGATTTCAATATAATTTCTGATTTCAATACTAAGAATTTTCTTCTTCACTTCAGAGGTTCGCTCACTAGAGAACTCCAACTAATTCTTAATTGAAACATTAACAATGGGCCTCCCGGGTGGCGCAGTGGTTAAGGGTGTGCCATCAGAGTCCCTGGGTTCGCGCCCAGGTTCTGTCGTAACCGGCCGTGACCGGGAGGTCTGTGGGGTGACGCACAATTGGCCTTGCGTCTTCCGGGTTAGGGAGGGCTTGGTCGGTAGGGATGTCCTTGTCTCATCGCGCACCAGCGACTCCTGTGGCGGGCCGGGTGCAGTGAGTGCTGACCAAGGTTGCTAGGTGCACGGTGTACCCTCTGACACATTGGTGCGGCTGGCTTCCGGGTTGGATGTGTTAAGAAGCAGTACGGCTGGTTGGGTTGTGTATCGGAGGACGCATGACTTTCAACCTTCGTCTCTCCCGAGCCCGTACGGGAGTTGTAGCGATGAGACAAGATAGTAGCTACTACAACAATTGGATACCATGAAATTGGGGAGAAAGAAGGGGTAAAAAAAAAAGAAAAAAAAGAAACATTAATAATGTGTTTCCTCCGCCACAGTTTCAGTGAAAAGCTGAGGGATGTGGCTGGAGAAATACAAAATCCATAAACTATGCTATATATGCAAGGACTGACCATCCATGATATGAAAATTATAGTTTTAACCATGTTTTTAGGCTATACAGTGTTTGTATGTGCTGGTTTGTGACAGTCTCCGATTTTCATAGATAGCTTTTAATAATTTGTAGCTCAAACCATTTGGATACTACAGAAATGTTTGTAATAAGACCTGGCCCCCGGGTCCTTTCAGGTTCCACACTTGTTTCACAAACACCACTTTATCTCAGCCCCTGTTAATCACACTGATTCAGAAGAAATAGACTAATCCAATGGTACAACCCAGGTGTCTGTATGTCAAAACACAATGTTTGAAAGGGGTTAGTCCAAATTGCGCCAGCTTCGCGGTGGGACTCATTGGGGGGCAGTAACCTTCATTCAGCAAAACTATGTCGCCATTTGAACGTAATCCATTAACCTGTCCACTCAAAAATGATCCTGTCCACTACTCCGCAAAAGTCCTGCAAAATCGTTCCCTTGTCCCACATTTGGGCTTTGTAGATGTGGTCACCCTAATTCCACCGGTGGAAACATTACTGATGAAACATCTTTTCAATCTTTTCACAAGTGAGGAAATAACATTATAAAGTGAGTTTCTCGCGAGGTGTTTTCTGATATGTGAAATGTCAAAATGCAAATTTGATGTGTTTTTTAAAAAACAATTATGGAGGGGTACTCAAATATTATTTGAGAAGGTCTGGTCACACAAATGTCCTAGGTGGCAAAAATCCGGATTGATATTGTAATTATGAGTGTAGTAACAAACCCCACCTCGCAACCCATGCAACATCCCCCCACCCCCTCAGCAAGCTGTGCCACATGTATTTCTATGGGCACAAGCACTGTCATTGACACAAACTGTTCAACCCCCACACACACACACACACTTTGCCTTGGGGTGGAAATACAATTTGGCAGTTCTGAAACTCATTTCTTGCAATTCTACACATTTTGCCATTCTTAACAGAATCAATGGGCTAAAACCAAACTTTAGTTGACATGGGCCAGTTGATGAACTCTCATATATAAGGTCTCTCTAAGGTCTGCAATGACTGACATAATAAAAGGGAAACTGCTGACGCACATCCAAATGTCTAAATTGCAACTTGTGCATTCTACTATTCTGGGTCCGGATGCCTATTGTGCATGGCTGCTGTGGGGGCTCCAGAGATGGCCCATCAGCTGAAGCCAAGGTTTCATCATGGAATTTTAATAGGTGGCGTAGTCGGCCATTTTACAGAATGGAATGTTTCTTGCTTTGAATAGTTTTTTTGATAAACACATAGGAAAGGGAGCATGGAATATACAGAAGAACACAACTCCACAAAGAAAGTTGACTGTAGATTGCATTGTGTGAGGATATTTTCAGTTGGGGTGGGCGGCTGAAGTGAGTGCATGGAAATACACTGTACAGTATTGTATGCTGGATATGCAGCGGTTTAACATAATGAAAGGGGTTAATTCTGTGTTTTCTTTAAGTAAGGAGCTGAAACCACAAATGGGGTATTTCTGTAAGAATTTGCCAAATAGATCTCCCAACAAATCACAGTGGTAATAAAGCAGACGAGCATGCCTGGGTATCAGACTGTTTCTGATATCATCAACAAAGTGACATCGACACGTTGGCTACAGCAGAAAACAGCCAGCACCTGGGCCTCCCAAGTGGCGCAGTGGTCTAAGGCACTGCATCGCAGCACAGAGGTGCCACTACTGCCTTGGGTTTGATCTCAAGCTGTGTCACAGCTGGCTGTGACCGGGAGCCCCATGGGGCGGTGCACAATTGGCCCAATTGTCGTCCGGGTTAGGGAAGGGTTTGGCCATGGGGATTTCCTTGGCTCATTGTGCTCTAGCAACTCCTTGTGGTGGGCCAGGTGCCTGCAAGCTGATGTTAGTTGGACTGTGTTTCCTCAGACACATTGGTGGAGCTGGCTGTGTGTCTATAGTGTGGCTTGGCAGGTCATGTTTCGGAAGATGCATGGCTCTTGACCTTTGCCTCTCCTGAGTCCGCTGTGGAGTTGCAGCGATGAGACAAGATTGTAACTACCAATTGGATATCATGGAAAACATTACTCTTACCGTACCTTTTTAGAGACTGCAAACAAGTCTGATAACAACCACAGCAATCTTCTACAAACCTTCCCAGTGGACTTGACTCCCTTCCAGATGCAGAAAAAGCAGACAATCCATACTGCCAGGAGACATAGGGCTAGGTCCCACTTCAGGGGGCCGATGTCGTCGATCCCAGAAGAGATGCTCAGCACGTTGCGTCTTAGGAGGGAGGGAACAGACAGGATACAGGGCAATTATGGTCTTTGAGGCTCTGATGGAACTGGAAGTCTATGTAGACCCCTGCATGGTACAGTACAGTATAGTACAGTTTCTCGCTCTACAATTTTTTTTTAACCTGTTGAGTACCCAAATGAAACTGCCTATTTCTCAGTCCCAGAATCTAGAATATGCATATAATTGTCCGATTAGGATAGAAAAAACTCTAAAGTTTCCAAAACTATCAAAATATTGTCTGTGAGTATAACAGAACTGATGTTGCAGGCGAAAACCTGAGGAAAATCCAACTCGGAAGTGCTGATTTTCCTGAAAGCTCTCTGTTCCATTGCCTGCCTTTGCTCCATTTAAAGGGATATCAACCAGATTCATTTTCCTATGGATTCCACATGTTGTGAACAGTCTTTAGATATAGTTTCATGCTTTTATTTTGAAAAATTAGCGAGAAAGATCATATTGCGTCATTGGATGGCTGGGTGCCAGCAGCGTTTTGCCTGCACAACAGAGTGGAGCAGACATTTTCTCTCTCTCTCCTATTGAAGAAGCTATCGTCCGGTTGAAATATTATCGATTATACAGTGGGGAAAAAGAGTATTAAGTCAGCCACCAATTGTGCAAGTTCTCCCAATTAAAAAGATGAGAGAGGCCTGTAATTTTCATCATAGTACACTTCAACTATGACAGACAAAATGAGAATTTTTTTCTCCAGAAAATCACATTGTAGGATTTTTTTATGAATTTATTTGCAAATGATGGTGGAAAATAAGTATTTAGTCAAGAACAAAAGTTTATCTCAATACTTTGTTATATACCTTCTGTTGGCAATGACAGAGGTCAAACGTTTTCTGTAAGTCTTCACAAGATTTTCACACACTGTTGCTGGTATTTTGTCCCATTCCTCCATGCAGATCTCCTCTAGAGCAGTGATGTTTTGGGGCTGTTGCTGGGCAACACGGACTTTCAACTCCCTCCAAAGATTTTCTATGGGATTGAGATCTGGAGACTGGCTAGGCCACTCCAGGGCCTTGAAATGCTTCTTACGAAGCCACTCCTTTGTTGCCCGGGCGGTGTGTTTGGGATCATTGTCATGCTGAAAGACCCAGCCACGTTTCATCTTCAATGCCCTTGCTGATGGAAGGAGGTTTTCACTAGAAATCTCACGATACATGGCTCCATTCATTCTTTCCTTTACACGGATCAGTCGGCCTGGTCCCTTTGCAGAAAAACAGCCCCAAAGCATGATGTTTCCACCCCCATGCTTCACAGTGGGTATGGTGTTCTTTGGATGCAACTCAGCATTCTTTGTCCTCCAAACACGACAAGTTGAGTTTTTACCAAAAATATCTGTTTTGGTTTCATCTGAGCATATGACATTCTCCCAATCTTCTTCTGGATCATCCAAATGCTCTTTAGCAAACTTCAGACGGGCCTGGACATATACTGGCTTCAGCAGGGGGACAGGTCTGGTACGGCAGGATTTGAGTCCCTGGCGGCGTAGTGTGTTACTGATGGTAGGCTTTGTTACTTTGGTCCCAGCTCTCTGCAGGTCATTCACTATGTCCACCCGTGTGGTTCTGGGATTTTTGCTCACCGTTCTTGTGATCATTTTGACCCCACAGGTTGAGATCTTGCGTGGAGCCCCAGATCGAGGGAGATTAACAGTGGTCTTGTATGTCTTCCATTTCCTAATAGTTGCTCCCTCAGTTGATTTCTTCAAACCAAGCTGCTAACCTATTGCAGATTCAGTCATCCCAGCCTGGTGCAGGTCTACAATTTGTTTCTGGTGTCCTTTGACAGCTCTTTGGTCTTGGCCATAGTGGAGTTTGGAGTGTGATTGTTTGAGGTTGTGGACAGGTGTCTTTTATACTGATAACAAGTTCAAACAGGTGCCAATAATACAGGTAACGAGTGGAGGACAAAGGAGCCTCTTAAAGAAGAAGTTACAGGTCTGTAAGAGCCAGAAATCTTGCTTGTTTGTAGGTGACCAAATACTTATTTTCCACTATAATTTGCAAATAAATTCATTGAAAATTCTGCAATGTGATTTTCTGGATTTTATTTTCTAATTTTGTCTGTCATTGTTGAAGTGTACCTATGATGAAAATTACAGGCCTCTCTCATCTTTTTAAGTGGGATAACTTGCACAATTGGTGGCTGACTAAATACTTTTTGCACCGCTGTATATTGTAAAAGCAACCTGAGGATTTATTTAAAAAAAACGTTTGACATGTTTGTACGAACTTTAAGAATTTTCATCTGCCCGGTCGTGACCGCTCGAGCCTGTGGATTTCTGAACATAACGCGCCAACCAAATGGAGGTGTTTTGGATATAAAAATAATATTTATGGAACAAAAGGAACATTTATTGTTTAACTGTGAGTCTTGTGAGTGCAAACATCCGAAGATCATCAAAGATTCATTGTATTGCTTTTCTGACTTTAGTGACCAATCTACTTGGCTGCTAGCTGTTTGTAATGTTTTGTCTGCTGAGAGAGATGTCCTTACATAAACGCTTGGTATGCTTCGCCGAAAAACTTTTTTGAAATCTGACATGCCAGGTGGATTAACAACAATCTAAGCTGTGTTTTGCTATATTGCACTTGTGATTTCACGATAATTTTACATTTTTAGTTAATTAATTTGAATTTGGCGCTCTGCAATTCAGCGGATGTTGACAGAAATGATCCCGCTAACGGTATGGGTGCATCAAGAAGTTTTTAAGTAGGGCAAGTGTGACATCTCATAATTCGTGTGGGTCCTGACCAAGGTTTCATGCCAACAGAGGGAACATCATAGCAGTGGAAAGCAAATAGACAGACGATATGATGGTGGAGAAATAATGTATCTGGTGAGGTTAAGTTTTCACAAACCCCCCTCTGCTCTAGCTCCTCCTGGGCCTGAATGTGCTGTGCCCTGAGAGAATATTAAGAGATGACATTGTGTTATTTTCATTCTATTTGTTATATTTCTGTGGGATATTCTACCTCATCAGTGTCTGGCCCATGGATGTGGTAGAAAGTAGATACAATCTATGCTGTTGGATTTTGTGTTGACCAAATGTAAGTAAGCATTATTTTACAGTGAACTGGGATTTGAAGTTAAGTGATTGTGTCTCCCCAAAAGGACACATATTTGCCAGTACTTTTAAAAGGAAAGGAAAACGATAATACCCATTGATCCAAATATAGTGCAGTGAAAGATCCAATTTAGATAGAATGAACCCCATGACTAGGCGGGGAGTTTATTAAAGTTCAGTGTGCTTTCTGCTCTGTAAATGTAGCCAATCCAAACATATGTTTACAGCAAACAGGGAAGAGGTACAGTATCTGTAGTGTTCATGTTGTCTGTTTTATTTGAATTTGTTATTGACCTTGTATATGTGGACAGAATGTGTGTGTGTTTATGCGCGTGTGTGCGTGTTTGCATGTGTGTGTGTTGATTTGTGTATGCTTGTGTGTAGGCTTTTCTGCTTTTCTCTGTGTGTGTTTGTCTGTGTGTGTGTCAGAACAGAGTTATTCCAACTGTTGGACAGTGAGTACTCACTCCCAGAACTCAGTGACAGGGGAGGTGAAGTTGGTGATGTTGGCAGCAAGCATCAGGGTCTTGTTCTTGCGGAATGTGTCCTCCACACACCGGGCTGTGTTCCATGGCTGATTGCATTTGGCCCATGGCAGCTCCGGCTGAAAGCACTGGAATAGGTAGTAGAGTCCCCAGGCTAGAATCACTATGTAGTAGATGTTCAGGAGAGAGACGATCACAATGGAGGCGTAGCCAATACCTACAGAGAAGAGAAAACATGTAATCCCTAGCAAAACAATGTCATAGGGGCTACAGTACGTGACACTGAATCCCCTTGTAAACGACAAAATGTAAAGCCAACATTGGAGCTGAAGCACTTCAGTGAACACTGACCTAGTGCCTTTTGAGGAGATTTATATATAACCAATGGAAACAAATCTACTGACTCAGATGGTTCACAACTCAGCTCACTCCTATTTCAAAGAGAGGATGTTTCCCTGGCTTGAGTGTACTAACTACAGTTATAATGACCTTAGTGTTTGTATGTTATTTTTAGATATGACATTGGTCCCCACCTAGATACAGAAATCCCCTGTACTCTTCCACTCCTCTGAACTATTATTAGACTGGCGTCACCTCCGGTAACCCCCTCTCTCCCGCCTCTTCCCCCTTTCCTCCATTCTCAGCCCCCACATTCCACAGACAAACTGTTAGACAAATGAATCCATGTTTGTGTGTGTGGTGGGTGAGGCAGGCCTTCTGAATGTGTAAAGAAATTACTAAGAGGGAGAGTGGAAGCCACCTGTAGGCCACCGGTGGGCGTCTGTCTCTCTGTAGTCTGTGTGTGAGCGTGTGCGGACTTGTGAGTGTGTGTGCGTGCGCACACGTGCATGTTTGTGCCAGTCACACACCCTGCCAGTCAGACAGGCAGCTGCCTCAGCACTCCTTGATTATTCAAGCTCATAAACAGCTGCTAAAGATCGGCTGCACTCCCAGCCCTTGTCTTCAGCTGTCTCTTTCTACCAGTCGCTCCCGGCTTCATGGAATAGCAGCTCATGGCTGGGAGCCTTCACTAAAGTGTTAAAACATCTGAAGGGGGTCTATTGCTGCTTTGTTATGTTCAGCTGTCTCACTACTTACTGGTCTGCATGATAGAACTGGTCTTCCTATAGTATATTACAGTGAAAATCTATGGCAGGACCCTGACTGATAAGGAGATACGTTTTAGGGCCATAACTTGACACCAAGACTGCAATAACAACATCATGCTAATACCTGTTCATCAGACCTACACAGATCCCATCGATAGGTCATTTACGGAGCGCTCACACTTCTCCGCTCAATGGTAACACAGAACTCAGCATTCCTTTACACACCCAAGGCTGAAAATACGTATGTATGTATTTACCTGCCAAAAATAGGCCAGTCTCAATGTTTTGTGTTTAACAACGTCCAGTCTCTAATGTAAATTAGGCAATCCTCAATTAGCCTGGCCCCAGATCAGTAGGTTTATGTGCTTCAGTCAAATCCTCATGAAGACAAAAGCATAGTCAGAGAAATTGGCTGAGGGACATCCAGATTTGGGACTAGGCTACTCCTCATGCTATTCTGAATAATGTATTTTACACATCACAGAGCCGGCTAATGAATGAAGTAAGTGTGGTCCAATTACCTATTGGAACCCAGCGAGGGACACCTCAGTAGAACACAATGTCTGTACACTGAGTCTAGCAACCCATAGACAGACAACACAATCAGTGCTGCTAGATGCTGTTAGTGAGTTATGCAAGAGCATTCAGAACAACAATACCAACCACAGGCTGGGTATTGTCACTGGATTTAGTTTTTTTAAAGCAGGGTGTGAAGAACCTCAAGGCTAGATCAAGGGCTGGCAACATCATTTTCATTTTAGATTTTTTTCTACGATGGGACACATCACTAAGCAGGCTTGGCACAGAGCAGGCCCAGCCTAAGCAATGCTAATGGAAACTCTGCAGTGTTTAGGCTCTTCACTAATTCCTCTTTCCGTCTGACGTTACCACCTACAGTACATCACACCATGCCCAAGAAGGCTTACACCACGTCTTTTCCCTGCCTACTTTCCCCGATGATGACTGGTCTAAGGGCAATATGGGAGAATGGTATTGAGACAATAGAAAGTGTGGTGACTCACCGGTGAAGATGGGGCAGAGTTTTTCCCAGCAGGTGATGCCTCCCTCAGAGGTATACTGGCCCAGAGCCACCTCCAGGAAGAACACCGGCAGGCCTCCACCAAACAGGAAGATGGTGTAGGGGATGAGAAACGCACCTGGGTGGAGGAGAGAAAGAGAGACAGTTAATCTACAGGGTCTACAGTATGTGCCTACCCACAGCCATTTCACAAATCAAAATCCTGTAATTGCAGTCCCCGAGTTGAGTATCTAACTTGATTGACCCAGCACATTTTAAGAACGGTTTCTATGGAGAAAAGGCCCATGTTAATTTGAATGCCTACCTCCGCCATTCTTATAGCAGAGGTACGGGAAGCGCCACACGTTCCCTAAACCGACAAAGCCTCCGGCCACGGACAAGATAAAGTCTAACTTGCTGGCCCACTTCTCCCTCTGGATGGGCTTGCCCTCTGCCTCATCCTCCGGTCGAGTGCCTGGGCTCTTCCCTGGCGAAGGCTTCAGTGTGTCCTTGTGGAAATCTTTCAGACTTTGTAGCTTCTCTTTCTGTGCCATTCTATAGAGGTAGAGAGCAGAGAGGACAAGGAGAAGGAAAAAGAGAGGAGAAAGATAATTTATTTGCAAAAGAGTCACCAAGAGAAAGAGAAAGCGAGAGCGAGATGAACAGGAAGAGGGCAAGCAGGGGGAGAGAGAGAGAGAGAGAGATTTGAGCCGGGTAACGCTATAGGACGGAGCATGAGCATGATAAGGGTGTCTCACGTGCTGTATAGCCAGCCATGGTGTGATACAGTTATTCAGCTATAAGAACTGCAACAGGAGTTACAGTATGGCTACTTCCTCAGCACAGTCCTCTTTAAATTACTTCACTTTGGATATTGTGCTCAATCTTGCATTGAAAATCACTCTGGGTTGGACTAGATAACTTATGGTAAAATCATTTTTCTTGATGCCATTACTCACTTGCGCACAGTTATACTGTACAACTATAATTTCTATGCACATAATATAACATATTTAATAACATCTTGATTATGTATTCTTTTTTATACTTTAAGGGAATGTTTTGAACATGATATACTGTATGCCTTTCAGACTGAGCATAACAAATAAAAAAAACATCTTAAATAACACTGACAAACTCATGATGGATATATATCCCGAATCACATTCAAATAATTTGCCTAATGTTTAGAGCATTTGAACTAATGTAGTCCACATTTACAGAAGAAGATATCCCCGTGTTTTCCCGAAAGCTTGGCTTGGTTCCAGGAAGATCCCACAGCTTAAGTTCCCTGAATGTTTATATTGTAAACATCCTTTCCAAGAAAGACAAGATTTGTCATTAGTGTCTTAGGTATGCCGTTTCCCTGCCTGTGCCAAAGGGCTGTAAAACACCCAACCCATGGCAGCGCAGAAGGTAAGAAAGACACAAATTGATGGAATATAGTACAACTTACTGCTGGAATATAATGAATAAACAGGAAGAAGGAAGAAAGCTGCTATGATTAGGCTGATATACTGGTGTACCGGGGTAAGGTTTCCTCTCCTTTTGAGGCTGTCCCACACTGAAATGCAGTTGGCAGAAACAGAAACATCAAAGGCTTCCCCTTTACTCTTGCTGTCTCCAATGGAAATATTTTATCGGGGATTGCGTTGCTAACAAAAGCCTACGAGTCGGTCGACTATGTGCTGTGTTTCCAAAAGATTCACAGAAGAACAGCTGGAGAAAAAATTATTCTCCAATGAGTAAATGTTTCTCTTTTAGCCACTGAAAGTGACAGTATTATTCAAAGTTGATTTATAGTTGGACAATACATATTACCAGTTTAAAGAACAATCTATCCAAACTACTCTCAGTTGAAAGGCAGCTATAAATCTTCAAAAAGGTATCTTCATTCACCATGTCACATGACTAACACTCCATACAGGAACATCATGTAGCAACTGTACAGGCAGAGTGAGAAACAGAACAGAGATGCTTTTAAGATGGAAAACTACTCAACACACATTGTAGTTATTCACAGACAAATACCACATTATGAAAATGCAACGCAAAGCTGCAAACATTGACCAATGACCACTATGTGCTTCTGTTTTGGAGTCTAACAAAAAATGGAACTTGTCTTGCAGTGTAAAATAACTGCTTATTATTTCGTTCTATTATTAAAAGGATGCTAGAGCTACAACAACACAGCCCCTCATTACTCAATCCATCTACTCTTATTTTCCTCTGCATCGCTCAGGACTCATTCTGCACTGTAATATTCTAGGTTCTCTCTGTCTCTGTTATACATGACAAGTCAACTTGAACCGCCGTCCACTCGCAAACCTCATTACATAACTGGATCAGCTATCGCCCACTCTATTTATCTTCCTCTCTCTATCCCTTTTTCTATCCCTGGCTCTCTCTCTATCCCTGCCTCTCTCTCTATCTCTCTCTCTCTGTGCTTTCACCTGCTGGATGCTGGGATGCTGTCTGCCGTTGGGTAAGACTTAAGGCAAACCGTTCTTGGAATGGCCAAAGTGGCCCACCCAGAAACCCATGACCAGATATTCTCAAGCACTTCTAAAAACACTACACTGTCATTATCTGTAAACACAGCATTAGAAACATGTCCAACTTAGCCTCTGATAGTCAGTCCAACACAAAGAAAGATCCTGTAAAAATGTAAACAGACATAAAGAACAGAATGCAATCCATAGTCTTTCCTATTTTCACACTCACAAACATCAACAAAGACATTTCAATTATATTAATTCAAGGGTTTTGAAGTACTTACATGAAATTGCTTATTCAGTTGAAACAAAAAGCATCCAACAAAACACCTTAATAATCACTTGACATAAATATTAAGATAAGGCTATTTTCTAAATCCACTTGAATAATTCCAAGGACTTACATTTCCTTCATAGTGTGGCTATGTGTAGTGTGCTTCTCTCTCAGCTGTCTACATTCCTCTGTACTGAATGCCTTTATGCCAACACAGCTCACAAGAAGTGGAGTTGACAGCGAGGCCCGCCCCTCAGATAAAGACAATTAAATCCTATGTGGAGATTGGGCACTGCCTCATAGCCGCGGACCAACTATCCAGATACTGACTCGGGACTGTAAATTTCCACTTCCCACTTCCACCCCCACACACACACACACACACATACACTCCTCTGGGGCTGAGGGACTGGGGCTGAATGCTTTGCCCTGCATGTGTTACAGGCACCTCTTATTCATGTAACTGAAACAGATGACAGGGTAGGGTGGCAAGGGAGGGAGGGGGTAGGGCGTGAGGGCGTGCGCAGGAGCATGGAGGGGAAATCAAGCCTCATGGGACAGCTTCTGGACAGGAGAAAGGACCCCTCTTAAATCATTATGTGGGTGAGAGGTGGTGGGTTGACAGGGACTGAAGGGACTGACGACTGGCTTGGCTGACCATGCTAAGTTTATTTTGTTACTGTCTTATTGTCCCACACCCACATAGCAGCATTGGAATGTGCGACACTTCCTATTATAACCCCTTATGACTATGTGTCATTTCACATCACAGCAAAGATTTCCAAACATCTCTATGGGAACTATTTGTGAATATAAATAAAGTGTTGTTAATCGGCATCAGAATATAACCAGGGAAGTGTCTATGTGTGTCTGTGGTGTATTTGGAAGCCTTCTGCTCCATTCAGACATAACTTGTGCCGAGTTATCTCTGAAACTTAAACCAGGTACCGTGTACTGTATAGCATTGCCTAATAGGGGGATAGGTGCTGTATTGTACCCGGTTCTGTTTAGACACAATATACTCGTCAAGGATGTCACATGTACAATAGCTGGCATGGTTGTGGCAATTAAATACAGTCTTAAACTTTTGACAGAGGACAGAGCTTGGCTATTGGCAGACTTTTGCACACACAGAAGTGGTCACGTCACATGATATTTGCTGACTGCATATCCTTGCCACTTTTTGAAAAATATAATAACTTTGTTAAATAATGTTAAAGAAATCAAAGGCATTCTGTGATTGAGTTGCGTTGAGATTTGTCTTGTGTTCCATTATAAATTGGCAGACAACAGAGGAGTAGGGAGGGAACTTTGATAGTCCGTCAGCGTCAAGTCAAGCCAAATTTAGATATGAAACAGTAAGCTCCTAACTTGACCGGATATCACTCGAGGATGAAGGAAATGTTGGGGCGTCATCGCATATCTGAGAATGGATTTTATTTCCTTCTCCACAGTGTCAGAGGTTAATATTAAACTGCATTGTGGTCTCAGACTGTTGACTCTCTGAGATAGAAGCATCAAAGACAGAATCAGAGAGTGTAAAGATCAAACGATTTAAAAGCATCATTAATTGCTCAGGCAGTACAGTGACTTCAGAAAGTACTCATACAAACTTGACTTATTTCACATGTTACAGCCTGAATTCCAAATGGATTCAATGAATTGTTTTTGCACCCATCTACACACAATATGCCATAACGACAAAGTGAAAACATGTTTTTGGACATTTTAGCAAATGTTTTTAAAATGAAATAAAGAATTGTCTAATTTACATAAGTATTCACACCCCTGAGTCAATATTTAGTAGAAGCACCTTTAGTAGAAGCACCTGGCAGTGATTACAGCTCTTAGTCTTTCTGGGTAAGTCCCTAAGAGCTTTCCAAAATTCTTCAAGCTCTGTCAAATTGGTTGTTGTTCATTTCTAGGCTACCATTTTCAGGTCTTGCCATAGATTTACAAGTAGATTGAAGTCAAAACTGTAACTGGGCCACTGGGGAGCATTCACTGTCTTATGGTAAGCAACGACAGTGTAGATCAGGCCTTGTTAAAGGTTATTGTCCTGCTGAAAGTGTCTGGTGGAATGTAGACTGAACTAGGATTTTGCCTGTGCTTAGCTCCTTTTAGTTTCTTTTTATTCCTGAAACACTCCCCAATCTTTAACGATTACAAGCATACCCTTAACATACCCGTAACATACCCATAACATGATCCAAAGTGGCACCTGAGTAATGTGTTGTATTGGATTTGCCCCAAACATTCAAGAACATTTAGGAACATTCAGGAAATTCAGGGAAAAAAAGTGGATTGCTTTGCCAGATTTGTTCTAGTATTACTGCATGTTTTAGAATATTTTTATTTGTCACGCCCTGACTGTAGATTGCTTTGTATGTTTCTATTTTTGTTTGGTCAGGGTGTGATTTGGGTGGGCATTCTATGTTTGTATGTCTAGGTTTTTGTATTTCTATGTTTCGGCCGGGTATGGTTCGCAATCAGGGACAGCTGTCTATCGTTGTCTCTGATTGGGAATTATACTTATATAGCCTGTTTTTCCACTTTTAGTTTTGGGTAGTTGTATTTCTGTTTAGTGTTTGTTTCACCTTGCAGGACTGTTTTGGATTTTCTTTTTGTTATTTTTGTATTCAGTGTTCAGTTCCTTATATTAAAAATGAACACGTATCCCGCTGCATTTTGCTCTGACGATTCCTCTTCTTCCGATGAAAGCCGTTACAGAACTACCCACCACAAACAGACCAAGCAGCGGGGTAATCGGGAGCAGGAGAGTGTTGGATTTATGGACATGGGAGGAGATATTGGACGACAAGGGACCCTGGAGACAGGCTGGGGAATATCGCCGCCCCAAAGAAGAACTGGAGGCAGCTAAAGCTGAGTGGCGGCGATATGAGGTAAGGCAACGCAACAGGCACGAGAGGTAGCCACCAACATTTTTTGGCAGGTGCACATGGGGAGATTGGTGTAGCCAGGCATGAGAACTGAGCCAACCGGAGGCAGCTTGGTACTGGTCAGGCACCGTGTTATGCGATGAAGCACACAGTGTCTCCAGTGTGCGCTCATAGCCTGGAGTGCTATATGCCAGCCCCCCGCAAGTGCCATGCGAGAGTGGGCATCCAGCCAGGGCGGTATGTGCCAGCTCAGTGCGTTTGGTCTCGGTGCGCCGTTTCGGTCCAGGGTATCCTGCGCCGGCTCTGCGTACTGTATCTCCGGGGTGTTGGGAGGGTTCAGTTCGCCCTATGCCTGCGCTCCGCCCATGCCGGGCGAATGTGAGCATTGAGCCTAAGGGAGAGGTGCGATTGGTATGCACCAGATCTCCAGTGCTCCCCCACAGCCCGGTTCGACCTGTGCCTGCACTCTGGAGGGGCCGGGCTAAAGTGGTCATCCAGCCTGGAGGAGTGGTGCCAAGACTGCGCACCAGAGCTCCAGTGCTCCCCCACAGCCTGGTTCATCTGGTGCCTCCTCCACGCACCAGGCCCCTGGCAGGTCCCCCCAGCCTGGTGGGCCCTGTTGCAGCCCCACGCAGTAGGCTGTCTCTCCGTCTCCGTCTCTCTCAAGAGTCGCCCTCCTGTCCGGAGCTGCCAGAGTCGCCCTCCTGTCCGGAGCTGCCAGAGTCGCCCTCCTGTCCGGAGCTGCCAGAGTCGCCCTCCTGTCCGGAGCTGCCAGAGTCGCCCTCCTGTCCGGAGCTGCCAGAGTCGCCCTCCTGTCCGGAGCTGCCAGAGTCGCCCTCCTGTCCGGAGCTGCCAGAGTCGCCCTCCTGTCCGGAGCTGCCAGAGTCGCCCTCCTGTCCGGAGCTGCCAGAGTCGCCCTCCTGTCCGGAGCTGCCAGAGTATAAAATAAAATATAAAACCTGCACCTACACTCTCTCTTCCACTCCTATGAGCTATAGGCCATGGCTCAAGCTATGGTTTCTTTGTCTCTCTCTCCCTCTCTGATCATGCCTAGAATAATGCCTTGTAATGTTGTTTAATGCTTTGTAACTTAAGCTTCATGCCTTGTATGTGATTTAATATATTTTACTATGTAATTAAATACACTTGTATTTACAATTCCTTTCTCAGACATTTCTTCTTCCTATTACTGTAACTCAACTTTAGTCCCTTGCATATTGCTAAATAATCTTGATGGAGTCAGATAAACATTTGAATAGGCTAATTGCATAGTCTTATTACTGGTCACATGTGAGGTATATGTACAGTACACTGACTGTACAAACATTAGGAACACCTGCTCTTTCCATGACATGGACTGAACATGTGAATCTATGATCCCTTACTGATATCACTTGTGAAATCAAATTCAATCACCATAGATGAAGGGGATGAGACAGGTTAAATAAGTATTTTTTAAGCCTTGAGACAATTCAAACGTGGATTGTTTATGTATGCCATTCAGAGGGTGAATGGGCAAGACTAAATATTTGAGTGTCAAGAACTGCAACGCTGTGTGGTTTTTCACTCTCAAAAATTTCCCGTGTGTATCAAGAATGGTCCACCACCCAAAGGACATCCAACCAACCTCACACAACTGTGGGAAGCATTGAAGTCGACAGGCCAGCATACACCTTGTAGAGTCCATGTCCAAACTTATGAATATGGCGCCGAAGAACATGGCTGACGATTTCCATTCTATCAACAAATTGTACTATTTTGTTAGTTCTTTTGCGTTTTGTGTAACTTGTTTTTTATTTTTAACTTATTGTGTACATAATGTTGCTGCTACCGTCTCTTATGACCAAAAACAACTTCTGGACATGAGAACAGCGATTACTCACTGCGGACTGGAAGAAACTTTTTCCTTTTTCAATTCCGACGCGAAGGATAGCGCTAGCAGGATTTTCCATACACCGACAGAACAGAGACGCTACCTCTGGTAAGACGTCAATAACAGCTGGTGTGCGATGTCTAATATTAAAGGAGTCTCAAGGTATTGCTCGCCTGAGGTAGAGTTCCTTATGACCAGCTGTAGAGCACACTATCTACCAAGAGAGTTCTCATCTATATTATTCGTAGCAGTCTATTTACCACACAGAACGAAGCTGGCACTCTCAACCAACTCTATAAGGCCCTAAGCAAAGAAGCAAATGCTCAACCAGAAGTGGCACTCCTAGAGACCGTGGAGTTTAATGCATGTATTAAGTATTAATGCATTAATGCATGTTTTACCAACCAGAAGCCATGGATTACAGGCAAAATTACAGGCACAATCTGCATCGAGCTAAAGACATTGTATATAGACTGCCCATTTTTTTCTACTGTGTTATTGACTTGTTAATTGTTTACTCCATGTGTAACTCTGTGTTGTCTGTTCACAATGCTATGCTTTATCTTGGCCAGGTTGCAGTTGCAAATGAGAACTTGTTCTCAACTAGCCTACCTGGTTAAATAAAGGTGAAATAATTTTTTTTTTTTTAAAGAGCTGCCGCTTTCAAGTTGCGGGAGACTGATCCGGACGCTTATAAGAAATCCCGCTATGCCCTCAGACACACCATCAAACAAGCAAAGCATCAATACAGGATTAAGATTGAATCCTATACACCGGCTCCAACATTCGTCGGATTTGGCAGGGCTTGAAAACTAGAAACACAGATGTGAGCTGCCCAGCCTACCACAAGCCTACCAGCCTTCCAGGCAAGCAACACTGAAGCATGCACTAGAGCACCAGCTGTTCTGGATGACTGTGTGATAACACTCTCTGTAGCCAATGTGAACAAAACCTTGAAACAGGTCAACATTCACAAAGATGCTGGGCCAGAAGGATTACCAGGATGTGTACACAAAGCATGCACTAGAGCACCAGCTGTTCTGGATGACTGTGTGATAACACTCTCTGTAGCCAATGTGAACAAAACCTTGAAACAGGTCAATATTCACGAAGACGCTGGGCCAGACGGTTTACCAGGACGTGTACACAAATGCATTTACCAACTGTCAAGTGTCTTCACTGACATTTTCAACCTCTCCCTGACCGAGTCTGTAATACCAACATGTTTCAAGCAGACCACCATACCCCAAGGAAGCGAAGGTAATCTACCTGATTACAGCCCCGTGGCACTCACGTCGGTAGCCATGAAGTGCTTTGAAAGGCTGGTCATGCCTCACATCAACAGCATCCTCCCAGACACCCTAGATCCACTCCAATTCGCATCTCTATTGCACTCCACACTTTCCTTTCACTCCTGGACAAAAGGAACACCTATTTGCAAATGCTGTTCATTGACTACAGCTCAGCATTCAACACCATAGTGCCCACGAAGCTCATCACTAAGCTAAGGACTCTGGGACTAAACACGTCCCTATGCACCTGGATCCTGGACTTCCTGACGGGCCATCACCAGGTGGTAAGGGTAAGCAGCAACACATTTTCCACGCTGATCCTTAACACTGGGGAACCTCATTGGTGTGTTCTTAGTCCCCTCCTGTGTTCCCTGTTCACAAAACACTGCGTGGCCAAACCAGACTCCAACACCATCATGAAGTTTGCTGACGACACAACAGTGGCAGGCCTGATCACCGACAACAACGAGACAGCCTATAGGGAGGAGGTCAGAGGCCTGGCTGTGGGGTGTCAGAATAACAACCTATCCCTCAAAGTAACCAAGACTAAAGAGATGATTGTGGACTACAGGAAAAGGAGGACCGAGTATGCACCCATTCTCATCCTGGGGGCTGTAGTGGAGCAGGTTGAGAGCTTCAAGTTCCTTGGTGTCCTCATCACCAACAAACTGGAATGGTCCAAACACACCAAGACAATCGTGAAGAGGGCACGACAAAGCCTATTCCCCCTCAGGAAACTAAAAAGATTTGGCATGGGTCCTGAGATCCTCAAAAGGTTCTACAGCTGCAACATCGAGAGCATCCTGACCGGTTACATCACTGCCTGGTTCAGCAATTGCTCGGCCTCCAACCCCATGGCACTACAGAGGGTAGTGTGTACTGCCCAGTATATCACTGGGGCTAAGCTGCCTGCCATCCAGGACTTCTACTCCAGGTTGTTTCAGGCCCTAAATGTTGTCAAAGACCCCAGCCAACCCAGTCATAGACTGTTCTCTCTACTACCGCATGGCAAGCTGTACCGGAGTGCCAAGTCTAGGACAAACGGTCTCTCAACAGATTTTACCCCGTATCTGTTAGTCACGTCTGTGGAACTTGTTAGTTGTTGAATTTGTTATGTTCATACAAATATTTACACATGTTAATTTTGCTGAAATTAAACGCAGTTGGCAGTGAGAGTATGCTTCTTTTGTTGCTGAGTTTATTTATTATTGCCATCGAAATGTTAGCTGTTACAATCAGATCCAACAATAATCAATAATATTAAGGGATTTGAAATCCAGGGCATAAAAACAAAGGTGTTATTGTATGCTGATGATTCATGTTTTCTTTTAAATCCACAAATATAATCCTTCCACAGCCTCAAATAGGATCTAGATACTTTTTCTAACCTCTCTGGATAAAAACCTAATTATGATAAGTGTACTTACTATATTATGCATTAGATCACAAAAAAATATAACTTTTACATTGCTGTGTAGTTTCCCAATAAAATGGTCTGATGGGGAAGTGGGCATACTCGGTATACATATCCATAAAGAAAGAAATAATCTTTCTCCAATACATTTTAATAGAAAATTTGCAAAAATAGATAAGATCTTGCTACCATGGAAAGGAAAATACCTGTTTATTTGTGGAAAAATCACCCCGATTAACTCTGTAGTCATATCAAATATTACATATGTGTTTATGGTTTTGCCTACACCTGATTTTTAAAATGATATGAGCAGAAAATATACAATTTTATTCCAGACAAAATTAAAAGGGCATATTTATATAATGAATATGATTTTGGGGGGAAGAAATTATCAACTATAAAAGCATTAGACCGCTCACTAAAGGCATCAGTCATACAAAAGTTATGCTTAAATCCGAACTGGTTCTCTAGCAAATTAGTAGGAATGTCTCACCCCATGTTCAAGAATGGCCTTTTCCTTTTATTGTGATTACAACTGCTCACTTTCGATTATTTGAAAATGAAATAATCTCCAAAATATAGTTATTTTTTAAACAAGCCATAGAAGTTGGTTGCAATTTCAGGTTAATCAACCAGGAAAGACAGAACAAATAATATAACATATATTGTGGTTAAACTCAAATATAGTGATTGATTAAAAAAAACGTTATTTTTCAATAATGTTGGAAAAAAAGGCATCTTTGTAAATTATATCATAAATAGGACTGATGGATTGATGCTGCTAACATAAGCAGCTAACACAAAAATATGAAAATGTCTGCACTACCCCAAATTTCAACCAACTAATTGCAGCGTTACCGCAAAATTGGAAGAGGCAAGTGGAAGGGGGAAAAAGTAAGGAACTTGTCTGTCGGCCCTGCATTAAAGACCAAAATTGGTCTTGGGATAGGGGGCAACATTTTCACTTTTGGATGAATAGCGTGCCCAGAGTGAACTGCCTCCTACTCTGTCCCAGATGCTAATATATGCATATTATTATTAGTATTGGATAGAAAACACTCCAAAGTTTCTAAAACTGTTTGAATGATGTCTGTGAGTATAACAAAACTCATATGGCAGGCGAAAACCTGAGAAAAATCCAACTTGGAAGTGGGAAATCTGAGGTTTGTAGTTTTTCAAAGCTTGGCCTACCAAATACACAGTGCCTACGGAGACAAGTTGCACTCCCTACGGATTCCACTAGATGTCAACCGTCTTTAGAAACTTGAATGAGGATTCTACTATAAAGGAGGGGCTCATGAGACCTGTTTGAGTCAGTGGTCTGGCAGAGTGTCTCATGCTCGTGACGCACGCTCCCGACAGAGTAAGCTCTCGTTCCATTGCTTTTCTTCAGACATAGGAATTCTCTGGTTGGAACATTATTGATGTTTTATGTTAAAAACATCCTAAAGATTGATTCCATACATCGTTTGACTTGTTTATACGACGTGTAATGGAACTTTTCGAGTTTTTATCTGGACGAAGTGCAGGATAGGATTACTGGGCTGAACATGCTAACAACAAGTGGCTATTTGGACATAAATGATGGACTTTATGGAACTTTGTGGAACAAATCAGTCATTTATTGTCGAACTGGGATTCCTGGGAGTGCCTTCTGATGACAATCATCAAAGGTAAGTGAATATTTATAGTGTTATTTCTAACTTCTGTTGACTCCTACATGGCGGATATTTCTCTGGCTGGATTGGGCTCTGAGCTCCTTTTTCCCTAAAGTTAAAACAAAAATCTGACACAGTGGTTGCATTAAGGAGAAGTCTATCTTTAATTCTGTGAATAACAATTGTATCTTTTATCAATGTTTATTATGAGTATTTCTGCAAAATCACTGAATGTTTTGGAATCACAACATTTCTGCACGTAACGCACCAATGTAAACTGAGATTTTTGGATATACATATGCACATTATCAAACAAAACATACATGTATTGTGTAACATGATGTCCTATGAGTGTCATCTGATGAAGATCATCAAAGGTTAGTGATTCATTTTATCTATATTTCTGCTTTTTGTGACTCCTATCTTTGGCTGGAAAAATGCCTTTTTTTTAACTTGGCGGTGATCTAACATAATCATATGTTGTGCTTTCGCTGTAAAGCATTTTTAAAATCGGACCCGATGGGTAGATTAACCTCTTGAACCTCTGGGGGCAGTATTTCATTTTTGGATGAAAAACGTTCCCGTTTTAAACAATATATTTTTCCCCAAGGTGTTTGCAGCATTGTGACGTATTTGTAGGCATATAATTGGAAAATAGACCATAAGAGACTACATTTACCAGGTGTCCGCTCGGTGTCCTCCATCGAAACTATTGCGTAATCTCCAGGTGCGTGCATTTTTCAATTTTGAACAGAGGAGAAACCAAACTGCAACGAGTGATTTATCATCGAATAGATATGTGAAAAAAACCTTGAGGATTGATTCTAAACAACGTTTGTCATGTTTCTGTCGATATTATGGAGTTAATTTGGAAAAAAGTTTGCGTTGTAATGACTGAATTTTCGGGTTTTTTTCTTAGCCAAACGTGATGAACAAAACGGAGCAATTTCTCCTACACAAATAATATTTTCGGAAAAACTGAACATTTGCTATCTAACTGAGAGTCTCCTCATTGAAAACATCCAAAGTTCTTCAAAGGTAAATGATTTTATTTGAATGCTTTTCTTGTTTTTGTGAAAATGTTGCCTGCTGAATGCTAGGCTTAATGCTATGCTAGCTATCAATACTCTTACACAAATGCTTGTGTAGCTATGGTTGAAAAGCATTTTTTGAAAATCTGAGATGACAGTGTTGTTAACAAAAGGCTAAGCTTGTGAGCCAATATATGTATTTCATTTGCGATTTTCATGAATAGTTAACGTTGCGTTATGGTAATGAGCTTTTTAGACTGTAATGCATTTTTAGACTGTGCCTATACCATGCATTTCCGGTTGAGACATATACCTGGATCTTCACAACAATACTACCCAGCATTAAACCACTTTTGCAATCATCTGACAAACTTTGGTTTTGGAGTGACATATCACTTACCTTTTGTGTAGCTATGTGGTTTGTGACATAATGTATATATTCCATGCAGAATTATGTTTGGAGGTTCAGTGCAACCTTGATGCGTGGTGTAGCAAATGTGTGGGGCCTACACTATGCAAATTCAATTCTGCAAACAAAGAATGTCATGACATGTCGTGACAATGTGGCCTTGGAAAGCATTCCATGGTTGCAAATAGTTTTTTTCTTTACATATGGCCAATATCACGGGAAATTGTGATTTTGGGCTCTCTATAACAATGACTAATTTCTTGTGTAACATTGAGCAGCCGGTGCAAGGCTACATGTCATTTCTTCATCTTCAGAATTGAATCAAAAGAGCCTTTCTTTATTGTTTCCTTAGATGGGCAGCAGCCATGGTGGCCTCTTCTGGGTACCTTGGCACAGCCTTTTTGCCAGCATGCAACAGCCTCTTGCAAAGGAAATACTGTTGTCAGGCTGGTCCGACCAGTCCCGAGTTTCAGCGCCCTTTTCCCATAAGAGAACAATACACTCTGTCTGCAGGACCCACTGTTTTCTTTCAGCGAAAGGGAAATGGCAGAGAAAGAGGATCTGCAGTGTTTGGTACCGATGTTTGTGACTGCGACTGCAACTGAACTTTCATCTAAAGTAGCTGCAGAATATGAAATGGAAACAAACACAAACAAAATGGTGGGAACAGTCCTAAAGCTGTATTTGGAATCTGGATCACCTGACGAGATTGCTTTGTGAAATCATATGTGTTGTTTCATATCAGCCTTCATATCAGCTGTGTAATAGCCTACATTGTTCAAGTCCACTATTTACTTAACTGCCAAGGGTGTCATTATGAATAAGCTTCATGCTGTAGGTTCTGTAACAAGGTGCTTATATGACAGGTTCTTGAATATGGGTTGTGCATGCAGTGTGAATTCAGTAACGACTTTAAATACATTTTATTTTAGGCTTTTTTTTTCCATTTTCCATCCCATTAGTTCTTCAATTCCATGACTTCTTAGCTGCATTTTATTTCAAATGAAGAACACAAGAAAATAAACAAAGCAGGGGGGGGCACAGGAAGTGGTGCAGCCCAAGATGCAAATGTCCATCCTCTCTGAATCTTATCTTGAACTGTTTCATAGATTTCTGTACTGCAGCCTTGTGCTCTAACCAAACAAAAATTCCATTATACATCTGGACTGCGTCACTTGACAACAAAACTTTTTGCTGTGTGCCTTCACTATGTCTTCCTCCTCCTCCCTGGTCCTGCTGTTTCAACATAGCACCAATAACCTGTCTGTCTCCCGACCTATTGCATGACTCCAACCATCTGCCTCCTGTGTCTGCATCTGGGTCTTGCCTTGTGTCATGATAGTGTGCTATGATAGAACTGGCCATGACATACCCAGCAGACTTGGACCAGCTCTCCCAGCAGGGAGCTACCATTGGGAGACATCAGGAGTTGCTACAGGGCCTTTTGGAAGGGCTCAGTTCCTTGAAGGAACGTCACGACCATGGGTTAAAGGCTATTATGGAGCAAGTCAGGGAGTTAGCTCAGAGACTGTCTGCCACCTCTGAAAACCCCCAATAACCCAGTAATTGTTTCCCTACCTGTGGAGAGTTTGTACAGCCTATTCCTACTCCCCGTGAACCCCGCTTACCTCCTCCAGAGCGATATTCGGGGAATCCTGGTACCTGCCGGGGCTTTCTTTCTCAGTGCTCGCTTATTCTTGAGCGACAGCCATCTTTGTTTTCTATAGCCCGATCGAAGATAGCTTATATAACTACGCTAATGTCTTGAAGGGCGCTCGTCTGGGCTGCGGCAGTTTGGGAAGAACAATCTGAAATTGAATGGCATTTGGAGGAATTCATGGCAGAGGTGAGAAAAGTTTTTAAGACTCCGGTATCCGGGAGAAAGGCAGCCAGCAAACTGCTTGACTTACGTCAAAACTCCCGCAGTGTGGCAGACTACGCGGTGAACTTTCGCACGTTGGCCGCCGAGAGTGCCTGGAATCAGGAGTCTCTTTTCGATACTTTTCTGCACAGATTATCTGAGGAGGTTAAGGATGAGCTAGCTGCTCGGGAACTGCTGGTGTAACTTGACTCCCTTAACCATTAAAATTGATGGATGCCTAAGGGAAAGCAACAGTGCGAGGAGGTCTGTCTCGGGCACAATTGTGCACCCAATATGGCGCGTTCACCTCCAGTGGAATCCATACGTTTCCGAAGGAATCTCTTTCGAGAGGAGTCGAAGCCACCTAAGCTCTCTCGTGAATCTACGACGGGTGAGTTGGATACTCCTGAGCCTCTGCAGTTGGGATGAACTAGGCTATCAGTTTGGCAGCGCTCATGGAGGATGAACAGTAACTGCTGTCTGTACTGTGGAGGGGCAGGACATTTTATAGCTATCTGCCCTATTAGGAAACCCTTGTCTTTAGTGGGTACCAGTACTATGGTGAGTCAGACTGGGAGTTCCCTAATTCCCATCACCCGTATACCCGTTATTGCTCTTATGCTGTGGGGAGACCAATCTAAGTCTCTCTGAGTGCTCATTGACTCTGGGGCTGATAAATCTTATGGATGCCACGATAGCTTCGGAGCTTGGTGCCCATGGATGCTGGACACTGGACAGCCACTCTATAGGGGAAATAACCCATAGTACTGTGCCCGTTCAATTACGGGTTTTTGGTAACCACAATGAAACAATACAGTTCCTCCTCATCTCCGGACGTTCCGGTTGTTTTGGGATTTTCCTGGCTTCAAAAGCACAATCCTATGATTGATTGGACCACAAGCTCCATCCTGGTTTGGAGCCCAGTTTGCCATTCCCACTGCCTTCAAGCAACACAGCCTTCCTCAAGTCATCTTCCTCAGGATGTTAGCAAGACTGTGGATGTCTCTGCTATCCCCACAGAATACCATGACCTCCTGGAAGTGTTCAGTAAGGCACGTGCTACTTCCCTTCCCCCGCACCGTCCTTATGATTGTGCCATTGATCTTCTCCCAGGTACTACACCACCTCGGGGTCGATTATTTTCTCTGTCTGGTCCAGAGTCCAAAGCTATGGAGTAATACAAAGAGGGGTCTCTGGCCACTGGGGCCGTCCGTCCGTCTGTCTCTCCTGCTGGCGCAAGGTTTTCATTTGTGGAGGAGAAGGACAAGACCCTGCGTCCATGCATTGACTACCGGGGACTTAATGACATTACTGTAAAGAATCGTTACCCCCTACCTCTCCTCGGCGTTTGAACCTCTCCAGGGGGTCACCATTACAAGTTGGACCTTCAAAATGCCTACCACCTGGTTCGGATACGTGAGGGGGATCAGTGGAAGACAGCCTTCAACACAGCCAGTGAACATTATGACTACCAGGTCATGACATTTGGACTCACCACTGTTTTCCAGGCTTTGGTTTATGATGTGCTTCGGGACATGCTAAACCAGTTTGTGTTCGTCTACCTTGACGACATCCTGTTTTTTTCCCCGATCTGCACAATAACATGTTCTTCATGTCAGAAAGGTCCTTCAGTGCCTCCTGGAGAAACAACTGTTCGTGAAAGCTAAGAAGTGTGAATTCTACTACAGTATCACCTTTCTGGGATATGTCATTGCTGAGTGCAATGTTCAGATGGATCCTGGAAAGGTGAAAGCAGTGGTGGATTGGCCTCAACCAACATCCAGGGTGCAGTTGCAACGGTTTCTTCAGTTTGCAAACTTCTACCACCATTTCTTTTGGGACTACAGCACCCTGGCGGCTCCCCTCTCAGCACTCACCTCTCCCGTTCAAATGGTCTCCAGCTGTCGACAAAGCCTTTGTGGACCTGAAGCATCGGTTCACAACAGCACCCATCCTCATCCATCCGGACCCCTTGTGTCAATTTGTGGTCGAAGTGGGGGCTTCGGATGTTAGAGTGGGGGCCATCTTGTCCCAGCGATCTGCCCAGGACCAGAAGTTTCATCCCTGTGCCTTCCTGTCCCATCGTCTCAATCCTGCTGAAAGGAACTACGGTGTTGGCAACCGAGAACTCCTGGTGGTCAAGATGGCGTTGAAGGAGTGGAGGCACTGGCTGGAAGGAGCAGAACAGCCATTCCTGGTCTGGACCGACCATAAAAACCTGGAATATCTCCATACAGCAAAGCGCCTCAACTCCAGGCACGCCCGGTGGGCCCTCCTGGTTCACCAGATTTAACTTCACCATCTCCTACCGCCCAGGGTCAAAGAATGTGAAGCACGACGCACTCTCCCGCCTATACAGTTCCTCTGCCACACCCTCGACCTCTGAAACCATTCTCCCTACCTCATGCCTTGCTGCCACTGTGGATTGGGGTATTTAGAACCCGGTCCGCGAGGCACAACGCTCCCAGCCTCGACCTGAAGGGGGCCCGGCTAACCTGCTGTTTCTCCCAAATCCAGTCTGATCCTGGGTCCTGGAATGGGCTCATTCCTCCAGGCTGACCTGTCATCCAGGGTCCCTCGCCTTCCTTCGACAACGTTTCTGGTGGCCCACAATGGTCCCTGACGACTCTGCCTTCGTCACCGCATGCACGGTGTGTGCTCAAAACAAGACTCCACGGCAAGCTCCTTCTGGCCTCCTGCAGCCACTATCAGTTCCTCATCGTCCCTGGTCTCATATATCTCTGGACTTTGTCACTGGGCTCCCTCCGTCTGATGGCAACACTGTCATTCTGATGTTAGTCGACCGGTTCTCCAAGGCTGCCCATTTCATCCCTCTCCCCAAACTACCTTCTGCCAAGGGACCGGCCAGCTTATGGTGCTGCATGTCTTCCGGAACCATGGACTCCTGGTAGACATGGTCTCCGATCGGGGTCCTCCGTTCTCGTCTCAGTTCTGGAAGGCATTCTGCACCCTTATTGGGTTGTCAGCCAGCCTGTCATCCGGATTCCATCCCCAAACTAACGGTCGGTTGGAGCAAGTCAATTAAGACCTGGAGACCAACTTAATGTGCCTGGTCTCAACCAACCCCACTACCTGGAGCCGTCAACTGGTCTGGGTGGAGTATGCCCAGAACACTCTTCCCAGTTCTGCCACGGGACTCTCCCCTTTCGAGTGCTCCATGGGGTATCAGCCTCTACTCTTCCCTGAACTAGAGCAGGAGGTCAGCGCACCCTCAGCCCAGATGTTTGTCCACCACTGTCGACGTACCTGGAGAAGAGCCAGGGAGGCTATTCTCAAGACCAACTCCAGGTATCGTCAACAAGTGGACCGTTGCCGGACCCCAGCTCCCCGCTACCGCATTGGGCAGAGGGTATGGCTGTCGACACGGGTAGAGTCCCGCAAACTTTCCTCTCATTTCATTGGTCCTTTTCCCATCTTCAGAGTCCTGAGATCCACTGCTGTCCATCTTGTGTTACCCCGTACCCTCCGTAGTCACCCTACCTTCCATGTGTCTAAGATTAAGCCTGTGTCTCACTGTTCTTTGTCTTGTGTCCCCCAGCCCCCCCCATCTGGCCTACACGGTAAAATGTCTCCTGGGTGTTCAACCATGGGGCAGGGGTTTACAGCACCTGGTTGACTTGGAGGGGTACTGGGTTCCCACTAGAGACATCCTGGATCCAGCCTGTACATGATACAGGGACTCCTTGGCCACAACATTACATGCAATAACTTTTTTACTTCACACAAGCTAGGACAGGAGCTCCTCAAGAGGAAGCTGACTATGGTAGGAACAGTACGAAGTTTGTGTTCACGGCCGACATGTCCCTAGTGTCCTACGTGCCAAAGAAAGGCAAAAATGTGGTACTCATGAGTACGCTGCATAGTGATAATCTGTGGATTACAATGCCACAAAAGGAGGGATGGACAATTTAGACAAGCTGGTGATTGGCTACAGCTGCAAAAGAAGAACCCTATGCTGGCCACTTGTAATATTCTTCAAGATCTTGGACATCTCTGCGTACAACGCGTTTGTCATCTGGATGGTGTTGAACCCAGATTGGAACAGAGGGAAGCTCCAAAGGAGATGGCTCTTTCTTGAGGAGCTGGGCAAGGCATTGGTAAGATCTCAAATCCAGAGGACACAAAATATCCTAAGGACCCCAGCTTCTGCAGCCATCGTGAGGAGGATTCAGGAGGATGCTGGTGCCCCGCCCGACCCACAGAACCAATAATTCCAAAACTGGAAATGTGTGTGATGTTGTTGCGCGTGTGTGTCTGACTCTCCTACCTTGGCCTGCTTTAAAACATTTTTTTATTTTAACTAGGCAAGTCAGTTAAGAACAAATTCTTATTTACAATGATGGCCTACACCAGACAACACTTGGCACCTCTCAATTTGACTCCCAATCACAGCCAGTTGTGATAAAGCCTGGATTTGAACCAGGGTGTCTGTAGTGACATCTCTAGCACTGAGATGCAGTGCCATAGACTGCAGCGCCAGTCGGGAGCTATAACTACAGTATATATTTGAGTGAGATGTTAGTAAAATTTCTGAACAAAGTGTTTTCATCATTCTAGATTGCAGCCAGTAGCAACAAGAAGAAGTGCTGCAATGTGTGTGGACCCAAGCGGAACAGGAAAACACCGTACACATCATTAAGTGCAAGAAATACATTTACAGTATACAGTAAAACTCTGTCCCTTGTGTGGTGTGCAGACCGGCCTTCATTTGTGTTCAATGGGGCTCATTTATCATTTCCATAAAATACCATGTCAAATTTGTCTTACCAATTTGTTCAGTTCAAAACAATGAACATCAATAGTGATGAAAACCTTATTTCATTTATATTTGTTCAAGATAAACTTGATTTATTCCACCCATCTCTTGATTATCATTGATTTTTATTTCCAAAAATCTAATTTTATCAAAAATAAATAGCTCTTTATTGATAAATGTGATCTAGCAGAGGTAAATAGCAAATATTAACAATGTATGCTGTCTATAATTGTTTGTAATTCATATAAGTCAACATCTAAGTATTAAGTATTTTTTACGTAAATTGTTATGGCTGTATTGTTTTAAAAACCCGATAATGTTGTGGGTTCATCAGACCAGCAAACATTGGTGAATAACAAAAAGATGAACACCACTTAAGGGTTAAGTCACGACAAGAAGTGTTATCTGACTATGGAGGTAGTGTAGGCAGGGATGTCCTCCAGTGATTTTCCATGCATGGGTTGTTGCCTATGTTTACCAGCTTGGTCCTAAAGGTCTGTCTATTGTTAGAGGTCTGTCTGAGGGCAGTCACATGGTGACGATGTAATCCTCTTTGTCTCTCACATGCAGACGCTTGCTGTCTGAATCTTCCCTTCACAGCTGGCCAGCCTGTTCCCCGACTATCAAACTTGTGACTCACTTCAAAGAGAGCATGTACACACAAATACATAAACACACACAGCTACAAATGCACACACAAACATTATTAATAACTCGTACAGTACACACATAAAATGGAGACCCATATTTGCCCCATTTCTGATTTTCTGTATTTTTGCATGTTTTTGATACTGAATGTTATCAGATCTTCAACCAAAACCTACTATTAGATAAAGGGAACCTGAATTTACACACAAATATATACTTATTTTATTTATTTATTTAACAAAGTTGTGCAACACCCAATTCCCCTGTGTGAAAAAGTAATTGCCACCTTACACTCAATAACTGGTTGTGCCACCTTAAGCTGCAATGACTTTATCAAAATGCATTCTGTAGTTGTTGAACAGTCTCTCACATCGCTGCAGAGGAATTTTGGCCCACTCTTGCATGCCGAACTGCTTTTACTCAGCGACATTTGTGGGTTTTCATGCATGTGCTGCTCATTTCAAGTCCTGCCACAACATCTCAATTGGGATTAGGTCTGGACTTTGACTTTCCAAAAATTCAAATTTGTTACTTTTTAGCCATTTTTATGTAGACTTTATTATGTGTTTTGGACCGTTGTCTTCCTGCATGACCCAGCTGCACTTCAGCTTCAGCTCACAGATGGATGGCCTGACATTCTCCTGTAGAATTCTCTGATACAGAGCAGAATTCATGGTTCCTTCTATTAAGGTAAGTTGTTGAGGTCCTGAGGCATTAAAGCATTCCCAAACCTTCAAAGTACCACCACTATGCTTGACCGTTGGTATGAGGTTCTTACTGTGGAATGCAGCGTTTGGTTTCTGACAGACATAACGGGACCCATCTTGTCCAAAAAGTTGACTGAAGTTTGCCAAAAGCACCTGGAGGCACCTGGATGATCATTAAGACTTTTGGAAGAATGTTCTATGGTCAGAGTATAACGTCTTGGACCACATGGGTCCCATTATGCCTGGTGAAACCAAACACTGCATTCCACAGTAAGAACCTTGTACCAACGGTCAGGCATGGTGGTGGTATAGTACTTAGTTAGTTATTTTTGTGCCATTAATATCAAGCAACATTTCTGAAGCCGAGAACAAAATTATTAGTATTGCAAACAAAAATAATGATATTGAAAGCAAAACATAAACCCAAAAGTATTGATAGCAAAACAAAAATATTGCAAAGAAATACATTTTAAATGCGAGAGCAAATTATTGTAAATGGATAAAAAAAAGAAACAATGACATAACTCCTCCCTCTTTCCTGCAATTTTCCTTGTCTTTGGTTGTTACCCTGGCCTTTGCTTTTGCTGCCTTTTTTCCAGTTGCAAGTTTTGACACATTCATTCCAGCAACATACTGTATCGCCCTGCATCCAACTGCTGGTTTGCCTCTGAAGCTAAGTAGGGTCAGTTCTGGTTGGTGGTCCCTGGATGGGAGACCAGATATACCTGCAAGTGGTGAAAAATAAATGTGAAAAAAAGAAAAACACCTGAAAAATGAATGTGTGAAATTTCACACTTGTCTGGAAATGAAATGTTTAAAAAAAAGTAGAAACATGCATGTAGAACACACATATATAAACACACACTGTAAGCATGAATATCAGATGTTCTTCAAGGGGAGCCTGATGTCTGTGTTTTGGTGACTAATGCTTTAAGTGAGCATGTAAGGTTTAATCCCATAATACTTGGCCTAAGAGGAGCTTCATCGCAGAGCATGGAAATAAACATAATTCCTAGTAGATAAGCCTCCTACACTATAATCACTGTCATTGAAATTGTATATACATCTTCATCTTCAACTTCAGCGTGGCCTTGGTCATGGTTTGACATTGAGGAAAGGGAAAGAAAGAATATGAAAGGACTCCCCACACTTGGGCCTAAATCCCTTGCCTTTCAGGACACAATCTTGTGATCCTCTTGACAAAAAGCTTAGCTCAACATATATGACCTTTTATTAAATAATCCCTGGACCCGTGCCCACTAAGCATTGTAATTTAATCACAAAATAACAGACATTGTTTGAAGATCAGGTCTCAGATGTCACAGAGGGTCTGATCATGATTACTAAACCATAGACATCAGTCTGATTGATACTGTGCCGTTAAAACTCAAGGCAAATACTGATTAAATGTTCTAAAAGAGAGTGCCACTGCCTTCATGTGGTGTCAAGGTCGCAGGATGGGTGTCGTGTGTGTCTCTGTGTGTGAGCAATGAGACGATTGGCATTAGGGATTGGGAGGGGATTGAGATGATATGAGAACAGATTATAAATAAAGAGAGCGCAAGAGGGAGGGAGCAAGAGAGAGGTGAGGGAGACAGGCCATCGTTGTAAATTAAAAAAAATCTTAATTGACTCTCCTGGATAAATAAAGGTTAAATTAAAAATAAATTAAAAAAGAGAGTGGGACATAGTAAAGAGAGAGAGAGAAAGGAGAGATGGTAAGGGACTGAGTAAAGAAGAGAGAGAGCTTTCCAGGTCAGTCTCTGGCTAAGTATGGCGGCTTACCACTATCTCTCTGGTAGTAATCCGTAAATAATAGCAAATTAGGATATTGACATTGACAGCAGCAGTGAATGATGTCTATTGTCTGTCCCTCTGTCTCCTGGGAGGACAGATAAACACGCAGACAAGGGCAGAGGTCAGGATGTTATTTATGTCCCTTACTCTAGTCCAGCGGTTCCCAAACTGTGTGGCAAGACCATTTATTTAAAAAAATGTAACCTCTGTCCGGCTTTCAATTTACTCTTGATAGTTGTAATTGTAGAATGCACAAAGTGCCATTTTGAAATTGGATACTGCATCTTCAGTTTTCCTCATCATGTCAGTCATTGCATACCATAGAGCTATTTATAACTTTTATAACGACCAGATCAACTAGCCCATGTTCATCTGACTTTCCTTAGCTGGGTTTTTAGCCCATATAGTAATGTATATTTTCAAGTCACTCAAATATCACACGAACACACATTACACAAAGCAAAATGTATAGAATTTCGAGAAAATGTGCTTTTAAACTGCAACATTTTCTCTGCACCCAATGACAACATTTGTAGAATTGCAGGAAATAAGCAGGGTGTGAACAGCGCTTTTAATTTTTTTTTTTTTTACCTTTATTTAACTAGGCAAGTCAATTAAGAACAAATTCTTATTTTCAATGACAGCAATGTTCAGGGGTAGAATGACAGATTTGTACCTTGTCAGCTCAGGGATTTGAACTTGCAACCTTCCGGTCACTAGTCCAACGCTCTAACCACTAGGCTACCCTGCCACCCCATAGAAACAGATGTGGCGATTGTGCAAGAGGGGGGTGGTATCCCAGGACAGCAATGTTACTCATAATGCACTGAAGTCTGCTTTTCATGTCCAACAAATATGCTGTTTCACTAACCATACCCTATTTAAGCCCAGTACCATCTGCAGCACTGTACATCTGTTTGGTGTCTATTGAAGCTTCCATATGAACTAATTCTGTTATGTACGTTAAAATGAGCAGAGCTGTTCCCTGGCATGAAAGGCAGACAGATGGTAGGCTATGTACTGTACGGAACAGCACTGCATGTCCTCCAAACACAAAACATGGCAATTGAATCACATCTCTGCAAAGGATCTATTGCTGAAGAGTGAAGATAAGGAAATGTACCTTAATTGAAAACAATATCTCTCTTCTCCCATATACTGTTCTGAGGAGGGACTGCAGACATGAGAAAAGGGAACGTTCTACCGGCTCTGTTGTCAAGGGGAAGAGCCTGTTATTGCAACCAAAACCGCGTAGGGCTAAGTGTTGTCTATGCTTCATGCCACAAAGCCAAGAAGTCTGGGCCCATTGCATTACTTAATTCTGCATCCAACTTTAAAACCTCAATGGCACGCTACAGGCCCAGAAATCATCCTCTTCCCCTCTTGGTTCCTCTCTGTCTGTTTTGGCTTGCTTCTTCCTGTTTCTCTGGTATAAAAACAGTGGAAATGATGCTTGTAAACAATGGCCTAAGATGATGGAGGAGATGCACAAGGACAGTGCCTCAGTTGCTTCTCTAATTGGACAAATGATTAATCACCACAGTGAGGAGGAAAACAAAATGCTGTTGTTTTTAAAGAACACAATGTTTTTGGAGCGGGGTCAGGGTTGTGCTCAGAGGTTACTTTGGCATTATTGTCTTGATGTCCTGCTTTTAGGAGTAAAAGAAACAGGTTTGAAATATATGATTTTTTTTATATAGTGTCGTATAATCATGTTTGGGTTTATCAATTACATGGTTTGTTGAAGGGATAAATGTACAAAGGATTGAAAATACAGTGTATTCGAACAGTATTCAGACCCATTTTTCCACATTTTGCTACGTTACAGCCTTAATCTAAAACGTATTAAATTGTTGTTTTTTCATCAATCTACACACAATACCCCATAATAACAAAGCAAAAACTAGTTTTTAGAAATCTGCTATTTTATTAAAAGAAAAAAACAGAAATACTATATTTACATAAGTATTCAGACACGTTACTCAGTACTTTGTTGAAGCACCTTTGGCAGTGATTACAGCCTCGAGTCTTCTTGGATATGATGCTACAAGCTTGGCACAGCTGTATTTGGGGAGTTTCTCCCATTCTTCTCTGCAGATCCTCTCAAGATTTGTCAAATTGGATGGGGAGCGTCGCTGCACAGCTATTTTCAGGTCTCTCCAGAGATGTTCGATTGGGTTCAAGTCCGGGTTCTGGCTGGGACATTCAAGGAGATTCAGAGGATTTTGCCGATGCCACTCAAGTCTGAGGACTTGACTGCTCTGGAGCAGGTTTTCATCAAGGATCTCTCTGTACTTTGCTTCTTTCATTTTTCCCTCGATCCTGACTAGTCTCCCAGTCCCTGCCACTGAAAAACATCCCCACAGCATGATGCTGCAACAAACATGCTTCACCGTTAGGATGGTGCCAGGTTTCCACTAGATGTGATCCTTGGCATTCAGGCCAAAGAGTTCAATTATGGTTTCATCAGACCAGAGAATCTTGTTTTGTCATGGTCTGAGAGTGCTTTTAGGTGCCTTTTGGCAAACTCCAAACGGGCTGTCATGTGCCTTTTACTGAGGAGTGGCTTCCGTCCTGCCACTCTACCATAAAGGCCTGATTGGTGGAGTGCTGTAGAGATGGTTGTCCTTCTGGAAGGTTCTCCCATCTCCATAGAGGAACTCTGGAGCTCTGTCAGACTGACCATCGGGTTCTCATTTAAGAATGTTTTGGTACCCTTCTCCAAATCTGTGCCTTGACACCATCCTGTCTCGGAGCTCAAAGGAAAATTCCTTCGACCTCATGGCTTGGTTTTTGCTTTGACATGCACTGTCAACTGTGGGACCTTATATAGACAGGTGTGTGCCTTTCCAGATCATGTCCAATCAATTAAATTTACCACAGGTGGACTACAATCTATTTGAAGAACCATCTCAAGGATGATCAATGGAAACAGGATGCACCTGAGCTCAATTTTGAGACTCTTTGCAAAGGGTCTGAATTATTACTTAAATAAGGTATTTATGTTGTTATTTTTATTTCAATTGAAAAGAAAATGTCATACCCTGTTTTTGCTTTGTCATTATGTGGTATTGTGTGTACATTGGTGAGAAAAAATATATAATCCTTTTCGAATCAGACTTTAATGTAGCAAAATGTGGAAAAACTCAAAGGGTCTGAATACCCTCCGAATGCACTGTATGCTGGCATCACTGAAAATTGGTACAGAAATAATCATATTTATAATAAGAAATATCAGGACAATGAAGCAGACATTTTGTCGAAGTCCCTGTGTTATTTTTCCTTCAGACTTCCAATTCCCTCTTCCTGCCTGTTGCCATGGCAATTGTTTCACTTCTGCTGAGATTGAGAGAGCCTGAACACAACTAGAGTGCGAAGTTCCTCCTTATTCTCAGAAAGAAAAGCCTAACATTTCAGGAAAAAGACAAACCAAGGTTTTCAAATGGAACAAAATAAATAATTCACCACTTGATTCATTGCACGTGAGACTATTGTCAAATAGTTAAGCATTGCGCAAGACGACAATATGAGTAACTGTGGTCTATACACAAGCTTGAGTCACGTAATTTACTTATCCATACAACAAAATAATTTTGCCATCCTGGTACACCTAAAGGAGAACTGCACCCTCTGATTTGGCCACAATTTTTGGCTAGCTCGTCAAAGAAATGCTGGCGACCACGACAGAAGCTAAATGTGAGTTGGCTTGGGGGGTGTGGTTTGACGTGGGGGTTTCTTGGGTAATTCCTTGCCACCCCTAAGACACACCGATCTTTCAGAACCTTGCCCACAGCTGCTCCCCCCCTCAACCACAGCAAAACCTCCTGCAGGTTGAGTTCAATAACTACAGGCAGATGTATGGTGCGATACCAGAGGAAGTGTTGAATAGGTCAATAGCCTGCAGAGAAATACAAGAAGAATGCAATTGCTGCATTTATGTAGATATTCTAAACTAAGTGTTTTGATAACTTTCAAATGTATTAAAAGGTCCATGTAGAATTAACAACCCTTTACATAATACCAGCGAAAAGTATTCTGCTAATATAACAATATGCACCTTTCAGATACTGTGCCAATCAACAATTTGTCTGGTGGCAGTGGGGCTACCTTGGCAAACATGTCAGAGTGGTCATACCTTCCTGTCCCATATACAGTAGGAGTTCGCTGATCCTGGTGATCCTATTGAATGATATCATTCAATTCAATAATCGCCCTGCACTTCGCCCTTTCGGGTCGTCCCGGTGTCGACGCGCGGCTGGAGCCGAAGTCGTTGCCTCTCCTTGTTCGGGTGGTGCTCGGCGTTCGACGTCACCGGTCTTCTAGCCATCATTGATCCATTTTTCATTTTCCATTGGTTTTGTCTTGTCTTCCCACACACCTGTTTTCAATCCCATTCATTACCTGTTGTGTATTTAACCCTCTGTTTCCCCTCATGTTTTTGTCAGAGATTGTTTTATTGTCAGTGTTGTTAATTTGTTGTGTTGGTGCGCGACGGGTCCTCGTACCCATGTTTCTTTCATGTCTGTACGTTTTAGTGTAATGGAGCATGTTCTGTTGACATTTATTAAAAGACTCCATTTACACTTCATTTTGACTCTCCTGCGCCTGACTTCCCTGCCACCTATACACACGACGCTGACAGGTTTGTAGGCCTCCTTCCTTTCACACGCTTTTTAATTCTGCCTACAAATGTTCTGTATGATTGAGGGGCTTTGTGATGGCCATTCCAATACCATGACTTTGTTGTCCTTAGGCCATTTTGCCACAAGTTTGGAAGTATGCTTGGGGTCATTGTCTATTTGGAAGACCCATTTGCGACCAAGCTTTAACTTCCTTACTGTGAGATGTCTTGAGATGTTGCTTCAATATATCCACATAATTATCCTACCTCATGATGCCATCTTTTTTTGTGAAGTGCACCATTCCCTCCTGCAGTAAAACACCACACAACATGATGCTGCCACGGTTGGGATGGTGTTCTTCGGCTTGCAAGCCTCCCACTTTTTACTCCAAACATAACGATGGTCATTATGGACTAACAGTTCTATTTTTGTTCCATCAGACCAGAGGAAATTTCTCCAAAAACTACGATCTTTGTCCCCATGTGCAGTTGCAAACCGTAATCTGGCTTTTTTTATGGCGGTTTTAGAGCAGTGGCTTCTTCCTTGCTGAGTGGCCTTTCAGGTTATGTTGATATAGGACTTGTTTTCCTGTGGATATAGATACTTTTGTACCTGTTCTCCAGCATCTTCACAAGTTCCTTTGCTGTTGTTCTGGGATTGATTTGCACTTTTTGCACCAAAGTACGTTCATCTCTAGGAGACCGAACAGTACTCCTTCCTGAGCGGTATGATGGCTGTGTGGTCCCATGGTGTTTGTACTTGCGTACTATTGTTTGTACAGATGGACGTGGTACATTCAGGCATTTGGAAATTGCTCCCAAGGATGAACCAGAGCAGTGGAGGTCTCCAATATTTTATATCTGAGGTCTTGGCTGATTTCTTTTGATTATCCCATATTGTCAAGCAAACAGGCACTGCGTTTGAAGGTAGGCCTTGAAATACATCCACAGGTACATCTCCAATGGACTCAAATGATGAAGAAGCTTCCAAAGCCAAGCCATTGTCTAGAATTTTCCAAGCTGTTTAATAAAGGCACCGTCAACTTAGTGTATGTAAACTTCTGACCCCTGGAATTGTGATACAGGGAATTATAAGTGAAATAGTCTGTCCGTAACGAAATGTTGGAAAAAATGACTGCTGTCATGCACAAAGTAGATGTCCTAACCGACTTGCCAAAACTATAGTTTGTTAACTTCTTGCGTCGAGCCATCCCGGATCCGGGATCGTGACTACAGCCTCAAGCCCATTACCATAACGCAACGTTAACTATTCATGAAAATCGCAAATGAAATGAAATCAATATGCTAGCTCTCAAGCTTAGCCTTTTGTTAACAACACTGTCATCTCAGATTTTCTAAATATGCTTCTCAACCATAGCAAAACAAGCATTTGTGTAACAGTATTGATAGCTAGCGTAGCATTTAGCGTAGCATTTAGCGTTAGCATTCAGCATGCAACATTTTCACAAAAACCAGAAAAGCATTCAAATAAAATCATTTACCTCTGAAGAACTTCAGATGTTTTCAATGAGGAGACTCTCAGTTAGATAGCAAATGTTCAGTTTTTACAAAAAGATTATTTGTGTTGACAAATCGTTCCGTTTTCTTAATCACGTTTGGCTAAGAAAAAATAAAAATAGAAAATAAATAAAAATTAAGTCATTAAAACGCAAACTTTTCTCCAAATTAACTCCATAATATCGACAAACATGGCAAATGATGTTTAGAATCAATCCTCAAGGTGTCTTTCACATATCTATTGATGATAAATCCTTTGTGGCAGTTGACTTTCTCTTCTGAAGAAATGGAAAGCGCATGGACCTAGAGATTACGCAATAATTTCGACACAGGACACCGGGCGGACACCTGGTAAATGTAGTCTCTTATGGTTATGCTCTTATGCCTACAAATACGTCACAATGCTGCAGACACCTTGGAGAAACGACAGAAAGGGCAGGCTCATTCCTGGCGCATTCACAGCCATATAAGGAGACATTGGAACACAGCGCCTTCAGAATCTGGGGCATTTCCTGTATGAAACTTCATCTTGGTTTCGCCTGTAGCATTAGTTCTGGGGCACTCACAGATAATATCTTTGCAGTTTTGGAAACGTCAGTTTTTTCTTTCCAAAGCTGTCAATTACATGCACAGTCGAGCATCTTCTCGTGACAAAATATCTTGTTTAAAACGGGAACGTTTTTTATCCAAAAATTAAAAGAGCGCCCCCTATCTCGAAGAAGTTAACAAGAAATGTGTGGAGTGGTTGAAAAAATGAGTTTTAATGAGTCCAACCTAAGTGTACGTAAACTTCCCACTTAAACTGTACATAACCAGCTACATAACCAGCAGTCTATGGTCTAGCTTCCGTTATACTCACCAGCAATGGGGACCAACGAACTCCAATCACCTATTCCAAATGATATTGTCCTTCTGCAGGGCATGCAAACCATAGTTATTGGCTGTACATCCTACTGGAAGTTGGAACAACTGAATCCCATTCAATAAAGGGAAGCGAAGTGGGCGGAGGGGCGATTTGTACATTTGCATGGAGCTTGGCAAATGGGGGCACGATTGGTTGACAATTGTAATCTAAACTGAACCTTAATTTACTCATTGTGATGCACTGAGGTTCCAAACTCCATTTTAGATGAGACTGACTTTCACCAACATTTTCCTATTTACACTTTGTAGTCAATTTTGACACAAGAATAAATGCTTCTGACTCATTTCGATGCCACATACAGTAGGCCACTTTCAAAGACATTAGATGGTTGTAGGGGCAGTCGCTCTTTAAGCCTTGTAAACATTCACTTTTCACACAGTATTATAAGTCTGGAAGCCTCCGAATGTGAACTTTCCCATCACCTCGGAGACCAGAGGTTGCTTAGGAACAACCACAAAACCTCTCTACAGGCAACTTGCTGCCGGGATAGGAACAAATTAAATTGTTTCTTAATTTTACTTTTTTTATATGTGTATTTAAGACACGAGGACAGCCTTGCCCACAACTTATTTCCTGTTGCACTTTGCCCTATTATGTGTCTGCCGCAACTGAAAACCTCTGCGGCCACTGAGCCCTATTACAGTGACATATAGCTCTGCATCCCTTTCAATTGAGAAAAGTTGTGTGGAAGAGGAGGCAGAACAGTGGAGACTTGTAGGCACGGGCAATCGGTTTGTGAATACACACAAACACAATTGGGGAAGGGTTACGTTGGTCTTGGTATGCCACCACACACACACAACCATTCCTCTTTCCCCTAACCTTCTTCACACCTTTGTGGGTTTCTGGTAAACTGAGATTGAAATGAGGGGTAGAGACAGAGAATGAGCATCCCCTGGTGTCAACCCAGAGAGAAAGCTAGATCAGTATGTATACCCTAAATTCCTTTTTTTCTTGGCCATTGACAAAACTCGTGTTCTGTCCTATAAGCCCCATTTATACCTGGTTCTAACATGTGTCTTTTGTCCAAATCTTGTCCACATATTGTGCCCACATATTTAGACAGGTGTAGATGATTAAAAGATGCATTGTGATCTGATTGTGATCTTCCTGATCACCTACGGAGGTAGACAGACATGCATTTGTATGAACATTTTTATTGATTTATTTCACCTTTATTTAACCAGGTAGGCAAGTTGAGAACAAGTTCTCATTTACAATTGCGACCTGGCCAAGATAAAGCAAAGTAGTTCGACACATACAACGGCACAGAGTTTCACACGGAGTAAAATAAACATACAGTCAATAATACAGTAGAAACAAGTCTATATACAATGTGAGCAAATGAGGTGAGATAAGGGAGGTAAAGGCAAAAAAAGGCCATGGTGGCAAAGTAAATACAATATAGCAAGTAAAACACTGGAATGGTAGATTTGCAGTGGAAGAATGTGCAAAGTAGAAATAAAAATAATGGGAACAAAATAAAAAAATACAGTAGGAAAAGAGGTAGTTGTTTGGGCTAAATTATAGGTGGGCTATGTACAGGTGCAGTAATCTGAGCTGCTCTGACAGCTGGTGCTTAAAGCTTGTGAGGGAGATAAGTGTTTCCAGTTTCAGAGATTTTTGTAGTTCGTTCCAGTCACTGGCAGCAGAGAACTGGAAGGAGAGGCGGCCAAAGAAATAATTGGTTTTTGGGGTGACCAGAGATATATACCTGCTGGAGTGCGTGCTACAGTTGGGTGATGCTATGGTGACCAGCGAGCTGAGATAAGGGGGGACTTTACCTAGCAGGGTCGTGTAGATTACATGGAGCCAGTGGGTTTGGCGACGAGTATGAAGCGAGGGCCAGCCAACAAGAGCGTGCAGGTCGCAATGGAGGGTAGTATATGGGGCTTTAGTGACAACGGATGGCACTGTGATAGACTGCATCCAATTTGTTGAGTAGGGTATTGGAGGTTATTTTGTAAATTACATCGCCGAAGTCGAGGATTGGTAGGATGGTCAGTTTTACAAGGGTATGTTTGGCAGCATGAGTGAAGGATGCTTTGTTGCGAAATAGGAAGCCAATTCTAGATTTAACTTTGGATTGGAGATGTTTGATGTGGGTCTGGAAGGAGAGTTTACAGTCTAACCAGACACCTAGGTATTTGTAGTTGTCCACGTATTCTAAGTCAGAGCCGTCCAGAGTAGTGATGTTGGACAGGCAGGTGCAGGCAGCGATCGGTTGAAGAGCATGCATTTAGTTTTACTTGTACTGTATTTTAGAGCAATTGGAGGACACGGAAGGAGAGTTGTATGGCATTGAAGCTAACAAAACATGCATCTTCACTTTAGTTTTATCTGTTCAGCATGTACAGGGTTAGCATGTAGTGGTAGATTTGTGGTTAAGTTGATAACGAACAACCCGTTTGTATTTTGAAAGTGACATGTGCATAGATATACACAGCATTGGAATGGCATAGTTAAAGATAATAATAATAATAATAATAATATATGCCATTTAGCAGACGCTTTTATCCAAAGCGACTTACAGTCATGTGTGCATACATTCTACGTATGGGTGGTCCCGAGGATCGAACCCACCTGGCGTTACAAGCGCCATGCTCTACCAACTGAGCTACAGAAGACCTATTGGAACAATACCATCCCCCTTCAAAAGAAAGCAAGAGAATCTATTCATGTGTTTTTCCCCAGTCTAGGTGTTTTGTATGTCTATGGTTGCCTAGATTGGTTCTCAATTAGAGGCAGCTGTTTATCGTTGTCTCTGATTGAGAACCATATTTAGGCAGCCATATTCCTTGGTTAATTTGTGGGTCATTGTCTGTGTTAGTTGCCTGAGTCTGCACTTATCATATATAGCTTCACGGTCGTTTTGTAAGTTTGTTTAAGTGTTCTTCGTCTTATTAAAGAAGATGAATTCATCTCACGCTGCGCCTTGGTCTCCTCCATTCAACGAACGTGGCAATCCCTGTAATGGTTCAATACATTGTCATATACAACATGAGGCTGAATTTATTTAAGTTATTTTGGATTAACTGGATTTTTTTGGGGGGGCAGGTAGCCTAGTGGTTAGAGAGTTGGGCCAGCTCCATGGTTGCCATTGATAATGGCAGAACCTGGCCATGACCCCAGTCTCTGAGGTTTGAGTTGGGATATGCAAATCCACTTTTCCAATTCACACATGCGTATAATACACACTTGCACATGTGTGAAATAGGACAAATATAAGCACCCCCTAATTATTATAACTATATTTCCCCACTCCTAACACCCAAATATAAATCTATATTCTATAAAGATAAATCATGGATACACAAGGTGAAATATAAACTAAATGTCTTGCCTCCTATGAAAAGCAAGCAGCTAAAACATAGGGTAACAAATTCAATGTACCCAATACACAAATTAAAGCATTATCAGCTTTCACATTTTTGTGAAAGCATTGAAGCATTGGAGAAGCATTGGAGAGTTTCAACTATTTGAAGCTGTGCAGTTGCTGTTCATTGCTACTGAAATAAACAGCACTATATTTGTGCGTATAATGTGAAAACTGTTTAATTCCCACCCCCAAATACACTTCTGACCTTTAACAATCCAATAAAGTAATGTTTGCCACCGGTTGTAGCTAGCAGCTAACTTAGCCAGTACTACCCCTAACACACCACCACACCTTCTCATTAGCATTGAAGGCCGATGGTGGGAAGCAACTGTTCCAGGGCGTCCAGCTTCACGTTGGCCTCCTCGATAGCGCTGAAGGTCTGGACATGGCTGGTGATGTGGAAGCGGATGTCGTCCAATAGAGGGATGGAGTCCGGTGGACGACGATTCATCCCATCTTTCTTGATCATGTCAGCAAAGTCAGGCTGCTCCACCAGCTGTTGAGGAGAGGGTCAAGGGGGAAAGGGTATAGGTCAGAAGGGACACAACAAAGACCATCCATACACAGCCTATAGAGACAATTGCCCTCTCTATGATCTGTGCACAGGTCCTCCAGACGAGACAGTCTAAATAGATTTGCCGTCTTCCATATATGCAAGCAGCCAACAAGTTCTCAGTATATGTGGGAACTCCTTCAAGACTATTGGAAAAGCATTGCAGTTTGAGAAAATGTCAAGAGTGTGCAAAGCTGTCATCAAGGCAAAGGGTGGCTACTTTGAAGAATCTAAAATCTATTTAGATTTGTTTAACACTTATTTGGTTACTACATGACTCCATAATATTCTTCACTATTATTATACAATGCAGAAAATAGTAAAAATAAAGAAAAACCCTTGAATGAGTAGGTGTGTCTGGTACTGTATCTTTGTACTTTATTAGAGGTATGTCATGCACACCATATGACACAAGAAGTCAACTTGCAACCCAGACGGAGATGTCAGGATACCTAGGGAAGTTGCCAGTTCTGTCAAATGGAAGTTTGCCAAATTTCACCAATAGAAAAACTAAAATGACAAAGACGCTTGGCAATTCACTCATTATAAACGATAGGTTTCTTAACATTAAGTGAAAATCATGTGTTAACCTTCAACATGATTAGCTGGTCCCTGATCTGTTCCGGCCAAATCCTATACAATGTGGGAGCAGGCTATTGTAGTTGTAATGTTCTTACTTTTAGCTCAGCAGGTAGGGCACATTCTGCCAGTTGAGCCATCTCCTCCTGATGCTGAAAACTGTGAGCAAGAAAAACGTAGAACCGTTGCAGTTCTTGACACAAACTGGTGCGCCTGGCATCTACTACCATACCCCGTTCAATGGCACTTAAATCTTTTGTCTTGACCATTCACCCTCTGAATGGCACACATACACAATCCCATGTCTCAATTATCAAGTCTTAAAGTCCTTTAACCTCTTAGGTCGACCCGACACGCAGGCGTCCCATCTAGACATCTGGAAATGCAAATGCGCTACGCTAAATGCTAATAGCACTCGTTAAAACTCAAACGTTCATTAAAACACACATGCAGGGTACTGAATTCAAGCTACACTCGTTGTGAATCCAGATAACACGTCAGATTTCTAAAATGCTTTTCGGCGAAAGCATGAGAAGCTATTATCTGATAGCATGCAACACCCCTAAAGACCCGCAGGGGAAGTAAACAAAATAATTAGCATAGTCGGCGCTACACAAAATGCAGAAATAAAATATAAAACATTCATTACCTTTGACGATCTTCTTTGTTGGCACTCCTAGATGTCCCATAAACATCACTATTGGGTCTTTTTTTCGATTAAATCGGTCCATATATAGCCTAGATATCGATCTATGAAGACTGTGTGATCAAGGAAAAAAACTGTGTTTTATAACGCAACGTCATTTTTTAAAATTAAAAAAGTCGACGATAAACTTTCACAAAACACTTCGAAATACTTTTGTAATGCAACGTTAGGTATTAGTAAACGTTAATAATCGATCAAATTGATCACGAGGCGATGTATATTCTATAGCTCTACGTCTTGAAATAATGTCTGGATAAATCTCAACCAAAATATCCGGTCGGAGACCGGAAGAAATGGGCTGTCTCTTCTTTGTTTGACCAAGAAACAAAGCCTATGCATTTGACAACACTGGTGACATTGTGTGGAAGCTGTAGGAATTGCAATCTCGGCTCCAGGTAATGTGGTTCCCATTCAACAATGCATTCAAGTGGCGCATTTATATATTTTCCAATTTTCAGTGATCAGATTTTCCTGCGCTTTTCGATGAAACGCACATTCTGTTATAGTCACAGCCGTGATTTAACCAGTTTTAGAAACGTCTGACTGTTTTCTATCCACACATACTAATCATATGCATATACTATATTCCTGGCATGAGTAGCAGGGTGCTGAAATGTTGCGCGATTTTTAACAGAATGTTCGAAAAAGTAGGGGGTAGGATCAACAGGTCAACCGGTCTTCTCCCCTTCATCTACACTGATTGAAGTGGATTTAACTAATGACATAAATAAGGGATAATACTGTAGCTTTCACCTGGATTCACTTGGTCAGTCTGTCATGGAAAAAGCAGGTGTTCTTAACCTCTTCGAGATAGCTCTTAATTTTTGGATAAAAAACGTTCCCGTTTTAAACAAGATATTTTGTCACGAAAAGATGCTCGACTATGCATGGAATTGACAGCCTTGGAAAGACAAAACTCAGACGTTTCCAAAACTGCAAAGATATTATCTGTGAGTGCCCCAGAACTAATGCTACAGGTGAAACCAAGATGAAGTTTCATACAGGAAATACCCCAGATTCTGAAGGCGCTGTGTTCCAATGTCTCCTTATATGGCTGTGAATGCGCCAGGAATGAGCCTGCGATTTCTGTCGTTTCCCGCCATTGTCTGCAGCATTGTGACGTGTTTGTAGGCATATCATTGGAAGATTGACCATAAGAGACTACATTTACCTGGTGTCCCGCCTGGTGTCCTGTGTCGAAATTATTGCGTAATCTGTAGGTCCATGCGTGTTCCATTTCTTCAGAAGAGGAAGTAAACTGCCACGATGGATTTTATCGTCAATAGATATGTGAAAAACACCTTGAGGATTGATTCTAAACATCGGTTTGCCATGTTTCTGTCGATATTATGGAGTTAATTTGGAAAAAAGTTAGCATTTTAATGATTTTTTTTTTCCTTACCCAAACGTGATGAACAAAACGGAGCGATTAGTCGACACAAATTAGATTTTTTGTAAAAACTGAACATTTGCCATCTATCAGAGTCTCCTCATTGAAAACATCTGAAGTTCTTCAAAGGTAAATGATTTTATTTGAATTCTTTTCTGGTTTTTGTGGAAAATGTTGCATGCTGAAATAGAGGCATAATCCTATGCTAGGCTAATACTAATACTAATACTGTTACACAAATGATTGTTTCACTATGGTTCAAAAGCATATTTTGAAAATCTGAGATGACAGTGTTGTAACAAAAGGCTAAGCTTGAGAGCAAATAGATTAATTTCATTTCATTTGCGATTTTCATGAATAGTTAACGTTGTGTTATGCTAATGAGCTTGCGGATAGATTTACACAATTCTGGATACAGGTTTTTTTTCGTAGCTAAACGTGACGCAGAAAACGGCGCGATTTGTCCTAAACATTACATTACATTTAAGTCATTTAGCAGACGCTCTTATCCAGAGCGACTTACAAATTGGTGCATTCACCTTATGACATCCAGTGGAACAGCCACTTTACAATAGTGCATCTAAATCTTTTAAGGGGGGTGAGAAGGATTACTTTATCCTATCCTAGGTATTCCTTAAAGAGGTGGGGTTTCAGGTGTCTCCGGAAGGTGGTGATTGACTCCGCTGTCCTGGCGTCGTGAGGGAGTTTGTTCCACCATTGGGGAGCCAGAGCAGCGATCAGTTTTGACTGGGCTGAGCGGGAACTGTACTTCCTCAGTGGTAGGGAGGCGAGCAGGCCAGAGGTGGATGAACGCAGTGCCCTTGTTTGGGTGTAGGGCCTGATCAGAGCCTGGAGGTACTGAGGTGCCGTTCCCCTCACAGCTCCGTAGGCAAGCACCATGGTCTTGTAGCGGATGCGAGCTTCAACTGGAAGCCAGTGAAACAAATAATCTTTCAGGAAAAACTGAACATTTGCTATCTGAGAGTCTCCTCATTGAAAACATCCGAAGTTCTTCAAAGGTAAATTATTTTATTTGAATGCTTTTCTGGTTTTTGTGAAAATGTTGCCTGCTGAATGCTAACGCTAAATGCTACGCTAAATGCTACGTTAGCTATCAATACTGTTACACAAATGCTTGTTTTGCAATGGTTGAGAAGCATATTTTGAAAATCTGAGATGACAGTGTTGTTAACAAAAGGCTAAGCTTGAGAGCAAATAGATTAAATTCATTTAATTTGCGATTTTCATGAATAGTTAACGTTGCGTTATGGTAATGAGCTTGAGGCTGTAGTCACGATACCGGATCCGGGATGGCTCGACGCAAGAAGTTAATCTTGACGCTACCCATCCCTGTCACAGGATCATTTGTCAGCAACCGCTGAATAGCATAGCGCAACAGTCAAATAATATTATTAAAAAATATTCATAAATCATGAAATCGCAAGTGCAATATTGCAAAACACAGCCCACCTGTTAAACCACCTGTTGTCTCAGATTTTGAAATGATGCTTTACAGAGAAAGCAATCTGTCACGACTTCCGCCGAAGTTGGCTCCCCTGCCTGTTCGGGTGGTGCTCGGCGGTCGTCGTCACCGTCCTATTAGCCACTACCGATCCCTTTTTCGTTTATCTGTTGGTTTTGTCTTATTAGTTTCACCTGTGTGTATTTTAGTTTAATTAGCGTGCTTATATATAGTAGGTTGTCCCGCCCTTGTTTTGTGCGGGATTGTTTTTGTTACTCTGTTGTATGGTTGTTTTCGTGTGGTCATTCTCTGGACTATTTTGGTCCTGTGTTTGGGCTGGTCAATTGTATGCGCCCTGTGTGTTGGCGTGACCGTTTTTGTGTGCCGGAGAATAAATTGACAATCTACTGAACCCTGCTCTCTGCGCCTGATTCCACCCACCACTCCTAGTAAATCGTGACACAATCCAAGCGTTTGTGTAAGTTTATCAATAGCCTCGCATAGCATTATGTACACTAGCATCAGGAAGCTTGGTCACGAAAATCAGAAAAGCAATCAAGTTAACCGTTTACCTTTGATGATCTTCGGATGTTTTCACTCGCGAGACTCCCAGTTACACAACAAATGTTCCTTTTGTTCCATAAATATTATTTTTATACACAAAATACCTCAGTTTGTTTGTCACGTTATGTTCAGAAATCCACAGGAAATTCCAAATAGTCTTCATAATGTCCACAGAAACATGTCAAACGTTTTTTATAATTATTCCTCAAGTTGTTTTTAAAATATATATTCTATAATATTTCAACCGAGTGTGTAGGTTTTTCAATAACAGCGGGAGGAACAATGGCGGCTTTACTCTGTAACACAAAAACTCACTCTGAGAGCCCCCACCTATCCACTTACGCAATGTGATCTTTCACGCTCATTTTTCAAAATAAAAGCCTGAAACTATGTCTAAAGACTGTTGCCACCTTAGGGAAGCCAGAAAAAAAGGAATATGGTTGATATCCCTTTAAATGGAAGATAGACATGCATAGGAACAGAAGGGTTTCAAAATAAGAGGCACTTCCTGATTGGATTTTCCTCAGGGCCTGCAATATCAGTTCTGCTATACTCACAGACAATATTTTGACAGTTTTGGACACGTTAGAGTGTTTTCTATCCTAATATGTCAATTATATGCATATTCTAGCGTCTGGTCCTGAGAAAAATAAGCCGTTTACTTTGGGAACGTTATTTTTCCAAACATAAAAATAGTGCCCCCTAGCTTCAAGAGGTTAATGTTTTGTACAATCAGTGTATACCATATTATGAATGTATATAAGACTATACAACTTCATAAGAATGTGCACCAAGTAAAACTGTTAATGTTATATCTACTATATCAGACTACATCAGAGAAAGTACATCAGAGAAATGATTGCTCAGCCAGACCCCAACCCTCTCACAGGACCGCTGCCATTTTTTGTGATACTGTACTGTAAATTACATTAAGCTTGCTTCCCTGTATAAGATTAGCCTAAAATCTGTTTCCTTACTTCTATTGAACTGGTTTTATAATGCAATGTGACTGTACTAAGATGTTCAGACACAAATAAAGACTCACAATGGGGATCACATGCAATTGTTTGATCATACTTCACTTTTGACTACACGACATACACATACATTTTCTCCATTCAACCCTCATCAAAGCACACCTATGTTGTGTGATGGTTATCATGACAATACCCTTCAATTCTCACACTCAGCAGACTTGAAACCAGAGAGCGAGAGAAACAAAACAGGTTTTCGTGTTCATGGTGTCGTTCTTGTGTATAATTCGGAACAATGCAATGCAATGTGGTCTCAGGGCAATTCGTATAATTTTGCATGTAAATCTGCTAACACTCCATTTAGCAGAGATGGGAACAAGTCACAATTTAGCAAGTCCTAAGCAAGTCTTAACCTTCGAGTATCGAGTGAAGTCCTAATGAATAATAGGCAAGTCTCAAGTCTCAGGTCAAGTCACAAGTCCCTGAGGTGTGAAGTGAGAGGTGTCAAGGCCTTTGAGCCCAACAACGGCAGGAGAGTCTTACAGCGCACCCCACCCAAATCCAGTGGCGTTTGAAGCCACCTGGCACTGTTCAGAGACCATTCCCTGTCATTTTCTACAATTAATCTGCTTCCAGAAAAAAGCTTCTCCCAAGTGGGTGTGACATCTACTCTCGTTGCCTGTTGCAATGCTGCTTGGATTCCACCTGGCGATCTGTTCACTGTCTGCCGTGGCCTGTCTCCCCCTGTATGGTAAAAGTATTCCACCATACTCCAACTTCTCTCCCGAGCTTTCACTCGCTTCCAACAGAAATGTACTGTTGGGGCGAGTGACTCTGAATTTACAATGGCTAGCCCCAAGTCATTATATTTATTTTCTTGTGCTTTATGGTATTTGCCTCATGACTCCTGCATGCTTTGTTGAATATGAACTTGCTTGTTTACCCAACCATGGGACAGACTGTTTGCTCCCACACTCAGGACTCGACTCTATTGGTTACACAGACTCTTGGCCTCCCATCCTATTCTAACCACCTCCGCCGGCTTTGTATTCATGTTCCTTGATGAAATTGCTGTACAAATTGATCGTGTTGCCATCTGATGCACATTTAAATGTCATAAATCAACACAGCAGGGCACTCGCTGTCCTTGGATTGTATTACTGTTGATGATATCTGGAAATGTGCATGTTCACCCTGGTCCATCTACTATTGCTAGCCTCAATTCTCACTTGTGCTCTGATATCTGCTTTACTGACTACTGCTCTAAGCCTGGGTTTTTCTGCACGTTGACACTGGAAGCTTACTACCTACAATGTATCAATTGAAAGTGTGGGTTCACAGCTCCAATCCGGATGTGTTGGTCATTACTGAGACTTGGTTAAATAAGAGTGTTCTCTGGTTTTAACCTTTTTTGGGAATACAGATCTTCCAAAGGTAGTGGAGTGACAATCCTTACAAAGGAACACCTTCAGTGCTTGGTTGTCTCCACCAAGTCTGTCCCCTAACAATTTGATTTGCTGGTTTAAATCATTACACTTTGTAATAGCTCTTAACTTTTGCTGGGTGTTATCATCACTACACTAAGACTTACACTAAGTCTGAATTTGTCCACTAAGTCTGAATTTGTCCTGAATTAGTCCCAAAGCAATTGACTCCCTAAATCATTCTCATATTATTACCAATCCCACAAGGTATGACTCCAAACACCCAGAAAATGATGTTATCCTCATAAATAATCCTGATAGATCAGTCTGGTGTTTTCTATAATGACCTTAGTGATCACTGTTTTATAGCCTGTGTTCATAATTGCTGCTCAGTGAAATGTCCTGTCCTGATTTGTCATGGAAGCTTGCTAAAAAACTTGAATGAGCAAGCCTTCCTTCATGACCTGGCCCCTGTAAATTGGTATGAATCAGCTTTATCCCTCTGTCGAAGACACGTAAACCTTATATTTTTATATTTTCAAGGGTATTGTTAGCAAAAACACACCCATAAAGAAAATGAGAATTAAAACAGGTTCAGCCTCTTGTTCGACTGTGATCTTGCAGAGTTACTCCACCTCGAGATTTTCATTTGATTAAAGGCTCGGTACAAGCATGCTCAGGATGGTTGGCTCTCTTTCAGGCAAATGAGAAGTAAGTGCACTCAGGCTATCCGGAATACCAAAGTTAGTTACTTTAAGGAGCAGTTCTCTCTCTGTTGGTCTAACCCCAAGAAGTTCTGGAAAACTGTTAAATACCTGGAGAATAAACCCTCCTTCTAACAGCTACCCATGTCCCTTAATGTTGATGACGTGGTTGTTACTGACAAGGAGCCCATGGCTGAGCTCTTTAATCACCACTCAGCCATGCCTCTTTGCTTGTCCAACATTTTCTCATCTCCCACCCCTTCTAATGCGACTAGCCCCAATGCTCCTACCTCTTTATCCCCTGCCCCGCTACAAAGTTTCTCCCTGCAAGCGATCACTGAGTCCGGGGTGCTAAAGGACCCCCAAAAAACATCTGGGTCAGATGGTTTAGACCCTTTCTTCTTTAAGGATGCTGCCCCTATCATCACCAAGCCTCTCTCCTCTCTGGGGAGGTTATCATTGCTTGGAAGGCAGCCACGGTGCATCCTTTGTTAAAGCCCAATTTCTATTTTGTCCTATTTATCAAAAGTGTTGGAAATGGTTGTCACTAATCAACTGATTTGAGGTCTTGATGTCTATAGTATTCTCCCTGGTGTGCAATCTGGTTTCCGCTCAGGTTATGGATGTGTCACTGCAACCTTAAAGGTCCTCAATGATGTCACCATTGCCCTTGATTCTAAGCAATGTTGTGCAGCTATTTCTATTGACTTGGCAAAAGCTTTTGATACGGCAGACCATTTTATTCCCGTGGGCAGGCTAAGGAGTATTAGTGTCTCTGAGGGGTCTTTGGCCTGGTTTGCTAGCTACCTCTCTCAAAGAATGTTGTGTATGAAGTCAAGACATCTGCTGTCTCAGGCACTGTCTGTCACCAAGGGAGTGCCCCAAGACTCAATCCTAGGCCCCACTCTCTTCTCAATTTACACAAACATTGCTCAGGCAGTAGGAAGCTCTCTCATCCATTTATATGCAGATGATACAGTCCTGGCCCCTCCCCATATTTTGTGTTAAACGCTCTACGACAAAGTTTTTTTTGGTGTCCAACAAAGCATTCTCTGCCCTTAACCTTGTTTTGAACACCTCCAAAGCAAGTAAGAAGAACGCCCATCTCCCCACAGGTGTGATTACTACCTCTGAGGGTTTAAAGCTTGAGGTAGTCACCTCATACAAGTAATTGGGAGTATGGCTAGACAGTACACTGTCATTCTCTCAGTACATATCTAAGTTGCAGGCTAAAATTAAATCTAGACTTGGTTTCCTATATCGTAATCTCTCTTCTTTCACTCCAGCTGCCAAACTAACCCTGATTCAGATGACCATCCTACCCATGCTAGATTACAGAGACGTAATTTATTGATCGACAGGTAAGGGTGCTCTCGAGCGGCTAGATGTTCCTTGCAATTCGGCCATCAGATTTGCCACCAATGCTCTAAAGGACACATCACTGCACTCTATACTCCTCTGTAAACTGGTCATCTCTGTATACCCGTCAGAAGCCCTCTTATGCCTCACTCCCCCCTCTCTGAGATTACTACTGCAGCCCTCATCCTCCACATACAACACCTGTTCTGCCAGTCCCCAAAGCACACACATCCCTGGGTCGCTCCTCTTTTCAGTTTGCTGCAGCTAACGATTAAAACGAGCTGCAACATACACTCAAACTGGACAGTTTTATCTCAATTTCTTAATTCAAAGCCTCAATCATGGACACTCTTCCTGACAGTTGTGGCTGCTTCACATGATGCATTGTTGTCACTACCTCTACCAGGCCCTTTGCGCTGTTGTCTGTGCCCAATAATGTTTGTAGCATGTTTTGTGCTGCTACAATGTTGTGCTACTGCCATGCTGTGTTGCTACCATAGTGTTGTCATGTTGTGTTGCAACCATGCTGTGTTTTCATGTGCTGCTGCCATGCTATATTGTTGTCTTAGGTCTCTCTTTATGTAGTGTTGTGGTGTCTCTCTCGTCGTGCTGTGTTTTGTCCTATATATTTGTATTTAAAAGAAAGAAAATGTATCCCAGCCCCCGTCACCACAGGAGGCCTTTTGCTAGGCCGTCATTGTAAATACGAATTTGTCCTTAAATGACTTGCCTAGTTAAATAAAGGTTAAATGGGGGAAAAAGTCCTGAATTCAAGTTACATGTTTTTGTTTTACTTACACTAGCCTACTAGTACAGTACCTAGGCCTACATAACAAACTTAACAGATCATTAAATAAATTATTTTGATTCATCATAACTAAAAGTCCATCCAAATGATGATTTTCAGCTAGTGTTGATAGTACAGCTACAGTAACAGACATTGTGAAATCTTCAAATAGAATCAAGTGTTGTAGTTTCGCACTACATGCACACTGAAAGGTCGTTGGTTGGCTGAGAATAAACAGTCACAGAAATTCTTGCTCATAGCTCCTGTTTTCAAGCAACAAGTGTTGAAAATATTGGACCAGAGATCTTTTTTCCCCTTTGCATTTCCGCACCTGCTGGCGCAGTGGCGCCAATGCATTTCCCTGCTTTTAGCAAAGGAATTGCCACGAATGTAAAGTCAGCAAAAGAATAAATGTCCTCTCACTGTCAGCTGCGTTTATTTTCAGCAACTTAACATGTGTAAATATTTGTATGAACATAACAAGATTCAACTGAGAAATAAACTGAACAAGTTCCACAGACATGTGACTAAAGGAAATGGAATAATGTGTCCCTGAACAAAGGAGGGTCATAATCAAAAGTAAGTCAGTATCTGGTGTGGCCACCAGCTGCATTAAGTACTGCAATGCATCTCCTCCTCATGGACTACACCATATCTGACAGTTCTTGCTGTGAGATGTTACCCCACTCTTCCACCAAGACACCTGCAAGTTCACAATCCATTCCCTGATCCAACAGGTCCCAGATGTGCTCAATGGGATTGAGATCCGGGCTCTTCGCTGGCCATGGCAGAACACTGACATTCCTGTCTTGCAGGAAATCATGCACAGAACGAGCAGTATGGCTGGTGGCATTGTCATGCTGATGGTCATGTCAGGATTAGCCTGCAGGAAGGGTACCACATGTGGGAGGATGTCATCTTCCCTGTATAACACACTGCATTGAGATTGCATGCAATGACAACAAGCTCAGTCTGATGATGCTGTGGCACACCGCCCTAGACCATGACGGACCCTCCACCTCCAAATCAATTCTGCTCCAGAGTACAGGCCTTTGTGTAACGCTCATTCCTTAAACGATAAAAGCGAATCCGACCAACCCTGGTGAGACAAAACTGCGACTCAGTGAAGAGCACTTTTTGCCAGTCCTGTCTGGTCCAACGACGGTAGACCTTACAACAAGCCTACAACCCTCAGTCTAGCCTCTCAGCCTATTGCAGACAGTCTGAGCACTGATGGAGGGATTGTGTGTTCCTGGTGTAAGCTGGGCAGTTGTTGCCATCCTGTACCTGTCCCGCAGGTGTGATGTTCGGATGTATAAATCCTGTGCAGGTGTTACGTGGTCTGCCACTGCGAGGACGATCAGCTGTCCGCCCTGTCTCCCTGTAGCGATTTCTTAGGCGTCTCACAGTACGGACATTGCAATTTATTGCCCTGGCCACATCTGCAGTCCTCATGCCTCCTTGCAGCTTGCCCAAGGGACGTTCACGCAGATGAGCAGGGACGCTGGGCATCTTTCTTTTGGTGTTTTTCAGTCAGTAGAAAGGCCTCTTTATAGTGTCCTAAGTTTTCATAACTCTGACCTTAATTGCCTACCGTCTGTAAGCTGTTAGTGTCTTAAAGACAGTTCCACAGGTGTATGTTCATTCTGTTTCTGGTTTATTGAACAAGCATGGGAAAGTCTTTAAAACTTCTTGTAACTAGGGGGCAGTATTTTCATTTTTGGAAAAATAACGTTCCCAAAGTAAACGGGCTATTTTGTCAGGACAAGATGCTAGAATATGCATATAATTGACAGCTTAGGATAGAAAACACTCTAAAGTTTCCAAAACTGTAAAAAATATTGTCTGTGAGTATAACAGAACTGATATTGCAGGCGAAAGCCTGAGAAAAATCCAATCTGGAAGTGACTCATATTTTGAAAGCTCTGCGTTCCGATGTGTCCCTATTGAGCAGTGAATGGTCTATCAACCGGATTCCTTTTTCTACGTATTCCCCAAGGTGTCTACAGCATTTTGACGTAGTTTCACGCATTTATGTTGAAGAATGAGCGTAAGAAACTATATTGCGTAAATGGTCACCTGATGCCTCTGAGTGATTCTTGCGTAAAATACAGAGCTAACCATTTTTCCTCTCGATCCTACTGAAAAGCCAATTGTCCCGGTGGATATATTATCGAATAGATATTTGAAAAACACTTTGAGGATTGATTATAAACAACGTTTGCCATGTTTCTGTCGATATTATGGAGCTAATTTGGAATATTTTTCGGCATTTTCGTGACCGGTCGATTTCTCAGCCAAACGTGAAGAACAAACGGAGCAAAAATAATATTTTTGGAAAAAAGGACCATTTGCTATCTAACTGGGAGTCTCGTGAGTGAAAAAATCCGAAGCTCATCAAAGGTAAACTATTTAATTTGATTGCTTCTCTGATTTCCGTTTTTTTTTCATGGTGTAATAACCAAATTTAGTAGGAGAGGAAGGTTGTGCTGTTTTCTTTGGGAGGGGGAAATCCAAGTCTCAAGTGTTACAGCTCAAGTCATGTCCCGGGTCATAGAATATTAAATCGAAGTCGAGTGTCAAGTGTTTCGGTATGCCAAGTCAAGTCATTGTGTGACTTGATTCCAAGTCACGTGCCTCGAGTACACATCTCTGCCATTTGGTATGACATTTTACTTTAACTAACATTTCAAATGGAATAGCGGTCTTACAATATCAAACAAATTAGAGTATATATATTTTCATACATCTTACCCAGTTGTACAACAGCATGTGAATTGAATTATGTGACTTATCATACATCTTGAAGGTAGGCAACAACATCTCACCCCGCTGATCCTCAATACTGGGGCCTAACAAGGGTGCGTTCTGAGCCCTCTCCTGTACTCCCTGTTCACCCACGACTGTGTGGCCACGCACGCCTCCAACTCAATCATCAAGTTTGCGGACGACACAATAGTGGTAGGCTTGATTACCAACAACGACGAGACGGCCTACAGGGAGGAGGTGAGGGCCCTCGGAGTGTGGTGTCAGGAAAATAACCTCACAGTCAACAAAACTAAGGAGATGATTGTGGACTTCAGGAAACAGCAGAGGGAACACCCCCCTATCCACATCGATGGAACAGTAGTGGAGAGGGTAGCAAGTTTTAAGTTCCTCGGCATACACATCACAGACAAACTGAATTGGTCCACCCACACAGACAGCATCGTGAAGAAGGCGCAGCAGCGCTTCTTCAACCTCAGGAGGGTGAAGAAATTCGGCTTGTCACCAAAAGCACTCACAAACTTCTACAGATGCACAATCGAGAGCATCCTGGCGGGCTGTATCACCGCCTGGTACGGCAACTGCTCCGCCCACAACCGTAAGGCTCTCCAGAGGGTAGTGAGGTCTGCACAACGCATCACCGGGGGCAAACTTCCTGCCCTCCAGGACACCTACACCACCCGATGTTACAGGAATGCCATAAAGATCATCAAGGACAACAACCACCCGAGCCACTGCCTGTTCACCCCGCTATCATCCAGAAGGCGAGGTCAGTACAGGTGCATCAAAGCTGGGACCGAGAGACTGAAAAACAGCTTCTATCTCAAGGCCATCAGACTGTTAAACATTTACATTTACATTTACATTTAAGTCATTTAGCAGACGCTCTTATCCAGAGCGACTTACAAATTGGTGCATACACCTTATGACATCCAGTGGAACAGCCACTTGCATCTAAATCTTTTTTTTTTTTTTTTTGGGGAGAAGGGGGGAGAAGGATTACTTACCCTTACTTACCCTATCCTAGGTATTCCTTGAAGAGGTGGGGTTTCAGGTGTCTCCGGAAGGTGGTGAAGAAACAGCCACCACTAACATTGAGTGGCTGCTGCCAACACACTGACTCAACTCCAGCCACTTTAATAATGGGAGTTGATGGGAAATGATGTAAAATATATCACTAGCCACTTTAAACAATGCTACCTAATATAATGTTTACATACCCTACATTATTAATCTCATATGTATACGTATATACTGTACTCTATATCATCTACTGCATCTTTATGTAGTACATGTATCACTCGCCACTTTAACTATGCCACTTTGTTTACATACTCATCTCATATGTATACACTGTACTCGATACCATCTACTGTATCTTGCCTATGCCGCTCTGTACCATCACTCATTCATATATCTTTATGTACATATTCTTTATCCCCCTACACTTGTGTGTATAAGACAGTAGTTTTGGAATTGTTAGTTAGATTACTTGTTGGTTATTACTGCATTGTCGGAACTAGAAGCACAAGCATTTCGCTACACTCGCATTAACATCTGCTAACCATGTGTATGTGACAAATAACATTTGATTTGATTTGAACTTGGAAGATGTAAATTCACCAAACACCTCACAGTCCACAAGCCGTTCTCTTTGTCTGTTCCTTTTCTCTGGGGTAATCATCACACGGGTTCTCAGCCAATCCAGTCCGGTACATAAGGAGGTAAGCCTGACAGTCCAGGTCACAACGTGTAATCTCACAGATCATATGCTCACTTCTCCCACTCTTCATATCACGCTTGGTTCTCTCCTACTCTCCCCTGTTTTGCAGGCTGCTCTCCCCTTTCATCCCCAAACCCTCCCTGGCTTAACGGGTTTCAGTCTTGCCTCGTTGGGGCATATAAGTCCATATAAGGCCCGGGGGTGGAGGCAACGGAATGCCAGATATCTCCCCTCAATCACCACTCCCCTCACCTCTCTCTGCCGGCTGCCACAATGTGTAGCAGGTTAGGTGAATTGGGTTATGTTTAGAATAAGGGTTAGCTAAAATGCTACAGTTGTCCCCCGACGCGAACCTTTGGATTGCTAGACTATCGCAGATGTGTCTTTTTTCACAATCACAATGACTGGAAGACAGCAACTGGGTTTATAGGTATAACCAAAGGAAATTGTGGTAATGTGTCAGGTTATCATTACCTTATTAACCTGGGTGAAAATAACAGCATTCCGATATTAATCTCTTGTGTATAACATTGTAACGGCTGTTGGAAGGAGAGGACCAAGGTGCAGCGTGGTATGTCTTCATGATCTTTATTAACTTAACACTGAAATAATAACAAAGAGAATGAACGAAAACGAAACAGTCCTGCCATGTGCAGAAACACAAAACAGAAAACAACTACCCACACCACACAGGTGGAAAAAGGCTACCTAAGTATGGTTCTCAATCAGACACAACGATAGACAGCTGCCTCTGATTGAGAACCACACCTGGCCAAACACACAGAAATAGAACCCACAACATAGAATGCCGACCCCAACTCACGCCCCGACCAAACCAAAATAGAGACATAAAAGGATCTCTAAGGTCAGGGCGTGACAAACATACATATGTTGAAAAGGGAATCATAGAGAATCATGACATTTTCAGGCAGACCAGACCAGATAAACTTTATTATGAGCTGCAACTAGGGTCTAGAGTTTTTCCTCGTCCGGTCATGTCTTCCTCATAGAAAACTCAGGGTTCTAGACACAAGACCACTGAACCCTACTAAACGAAGGTTGGCGTTTTGATGAACAAAAAGCCTAGTGGGCTAGACTATAAAAGAACAGGTAATAAACGTAAGGGTATTTCGTCTTTTTTTCAACCAACTTTTAACCTAAATCATGGTGACATGTTTTGTTGGTTTCATGTTGAATTCACGTTAGTTGACAACTCAACCAAATGTAAATCAAACTAAACATTGAACTGACGTCTGTGCCCAGTGTGAAAGAACATGCAGAACTGAAGTATTTCCTATTGTGGTCAACATACCAGGTCGACATAAAGAAAATCTATCTGTAAGATTGATGACAAAAGCCCAGGACAGACAGTCTGTGTCGATAAACATTTAATTAAAGAGATTCCTTCTATCTGAAACAGCAAGAGAGCATTCCAACACAAACCTTGAGTAGACATAGTTTGTTTCTCAGGGTTTGCTTTGATGCGATGAATGGTGGTGTGAATTAACAAAGTAAAAGTGATTTGAAGTACTACTTAAGGAATTTTTCTGGCGTATCTGTACTTTAATAATTATATTTTTACTTAAACTCCACTACATTCCTAAAGAAAACATGTCGTTTTTACTCCCATTAATTTTCCCTGACACCCAACGATACTTACATTTTAAATGCTTAGCTGGACAGGAAAATGGTCCAATTCATGAGAACATCCCTGGTCATCCCTATTGCCTCCGATCTGGCGGACTCACTAAACACATATGCTTAGTTTAATTATGTTGGAGTGTTGGAGTGTGCCGCTGGCCCTGGCTATCCGACTGGTTTGCTTAATGTAAGGAATTTGAAATGATTTATAGCTCTTACTTTTACTTTTATTACTTAAGTATATTTTATCAATTACATTAACTTTTGATACTTAAATATATTTAAAAAAAATACAAGGCTAGTAGTATTTTACTGAGTGACTTTTCTATTAAGGTACTGTATCTTTACTCAACTATGACAATTGGATACTTTTTCCACCGTTGGCAAAAGGTCTACCCACATTGATCAGAACAATTTGTTTAATAAGTTTTGTTTTTTTATTTTCAATATTACATCAGCAGTTAAATCATGACAAACAGACATTTTGTGGTGATCAGAGCTCATTTTTATTTATTTTACCTTTATTTAACTCAGTTAAGAACAAATTCTTATTGTCAATGACAGCCTAGGTACAGTGGGTTAACTGCTGTCCAATGCTCTAACCACTAAGCTAACCTGCCACCCCATGCTGAGTTAAGTTCCTTTGTGTGCTCCTTTACAGCCATTCTCACTCTACATTGCCCTCTAATAAAGTTATAGTAGAGCCATGAATACCCAGCTCCATATTCTGCTGTTAAAGTGCCCATTAAACTGAAGATAAATTATTAGCTATACATCCCATGGACCATTACAGACATCTACTGGCCAATCAGAAAAGCTCCAACAACAGAATGTTATACTTCAGTTCTCATCAGAGGCTGAGCATTTTGTTTTGTTGCATTGAAACCCTCAAACAAACAGTGTGTGACTTTGTGTATAGAAGACAACAACTTTCATTGACCCCCAACCAGGGCTATCTTATTGTCCTCTACCATAGAGTAGCCTAGAGCAGCCTACAGTATAGGAGGCAGTTGGAATTGCATCAAACACATGGAAACCATGTATTTGATGCCATTCCACTGATTCCACTCCAGCTATTACCACATGCCCATCCTCCCCAATTATGGTGCCATCAACCTTCTATGTCTTACCGTTGCCTACTCCATAGTTCGCTGATTGAAACTATGTAGACCCTGCTGCCCGTTACATGTATAGGTTTCCGCACATTCATTGGATCATCAACTAGTTCCCAATAATGGAGAGGTTGAATATTGGCCATAAAGGATATTGCACATTACTTCCTTTTCCCCCCTGCTCTATAAAACTGCCATCCCGGAATATATTGTACAGTCCAAAAAAATAAAAAATAAATATATATAAAGCACCTGCTCTGATTTGTTTTTCTTTAATTTGCAAAAACATATGCTCTTTCAAGCTTCTGACACACTTTTTATTGGCCCCTCTTGCTCTGTATTAATGAAAATACTGGACACCACGGGACACCAGGCGAAAAGTACAGAGACTGATGTGGCCATTTCAAAATGTATATTTTGTTGTCAATTAACCATTTCTTTCTGGGTTTTCATATGTGCTTGGAGTTATGAACTTCACTCAGTACCAGGACAGTTTAGCCCAAAATCTGGCTGCCTCTACCAGGAGTTGGAAACGTGGATCTTCCAGCAAGACAATAACCCCAAGCGCATATTAAAATCCACAAAGAAATGGTCAATTGACCACAAAATATATTTTTTGCACAGTCTCAAGACTTGAACCCCATTAAAAATGTGTGGTTTGAATTGAATGGGGCAGTCCATAAGGGCAGACGAAGGACATCAAGGATCTGGAAAGATTCTGTATGGAGCAATAGTCTAAGATCCCTCCCAATGTGTTCTCCAATCTCATAAAACATTTAGGAAAAATGCTCAGTGCGTTTATCCTCTCAAGGTGAGTTATTGAAAGGTGTTGACAATGGGTGCAGTCCTCCCGAGTTGAGCAGTGGTTTAAGGCCCTGCAATTCAGTGCTTGAGGCGTTCCTACAGTCCTGGGTTCGATCCCAGGCTGTGTCACAACCGGCCGTGACCGGGAATCCAATAGGGCAGTGCACAATTGGCACAGTGTCGCCCGGGTTAGGGTAGGGTGCCTGCAGTGACTCCTTATGGTGGGCCGAGTGCCTGCAGTCTGACTTGTCAGTTGAACGGTGTTTCCTTCGACACATTGGTGCAGCTGGCTTCCGGGTTAAGTGGGTGGGTGTTAAAGCGTGGTTGGCGGGTCATGTTTCGGAGGACGCATGTCTCAACCTTTGCCTCTCCTGAGCCCGTTGGGGAGTTGCAGCGATGAGACCAGATTGAAAAAGGGGGTAAAAGAAGAAAATGGCTACAAATAATTTTGACACCTATCTTTTAGAGATTGTTTTGAGTTTATTTCTCTGAGAAATTATATTAGTATTAAATAATTTATTTTCCCAATTTGATTTTGGATATGTTTTTTTTTGAGACCTTGAAACTGAGATACTCCTCTTGACTCCCAGAGCAATATTCTGGGCATACTGCCAAATTTCTTATACAGTGATAGTGAGGATTCCTCCCATGCACATGCAATCAGTCGCTTGCATGAACCCAACCAAAGCAGCATTTATGCTAAACATATGATCTGTGTACAATCTGATACACACAAACATAACATTTCATGGTTTGTAGGCTGTCGAATAAACTAATTCCAAAACTTTTACTTAACAAAAAGTAAACATTTTGTAAAATGTCAGTGGTGATGCCACTGATACATTATAGAAGTATATGATGGTTCTATACAATAGCATTCATACATTATCACCTTTAGATTTTGATAATACCACCCCCAAAAGACATGTCTTGTCATGAATATTTCATAGTCCTTACTGCTGTTGTGAAATTTGTCACGGTCTGTGTCATGTGAAAAGTCCATGATTTCTCCGACATTGTCTTTGCCTTCCTCTCTTTCAGTCTGCAGTATAACAACTTCAGTGAAGACATTTTTAAGATGATGGACCAGTGTGCTACAATCATATAATGTCAAGGCACACTTTTAGGGGTGGTTTCCCAGGCAGAGTTTAATTTAAATCAGGGCTAAGCTAATTCTATTTAAATGAATCCAGATTTTACAAAATGGCTTTCTTAGATGTTGCTTAACAGATGAAATAGTTCCAGACTAGGAAGTCCAGGACTAAGTTAAGTAATGACTAACCAGTATAATCATTGTGTAGCCTAATTAGATTAACGATGTGCTCTTGGTGCTGACCTGAGGATGCTTAAAAAACATGGATAGGACACTAACCTCTGGACAGGTTCAATTTAAGCCTTCCCTTAGATATACACTGAACAAAAAATCTAAACACAACATGTTAAGTGTTAGTCCCATAAACTGAAATAAAAGATCCCAGAGATGTTTCATTCGAACAAAAACCTTATTCTCTCAAATTTTATGCACAATTTTGATTATATCCCTGTTAGTTAGCATTTCTCCTTTGCCAAGATAATCCATCCAATTGCCAGGTGTGGCAAATCAAGAAGCGGATTAAACAGAATGATCATTACACAGGTGCACCTTGTGCTGGGGACAATATAAGGCCCCTGTAAAATGTGCAGTTGTGTCACACAACACAATGCCACAGATGTCACAAGATGAGGGAGCTTGCAAATGACATGCTGACTGCAGGAAAATCACACAGAGCTGTTGCGAGAGAATTTAATGTTAATATCTTTACCATGAGCCGCCTCCAATGTTGTTTAAAATAATTTGGCATTATTTCACCATGCTGTATTGCATTGTGTGAGCGAGTGGTTTGCTGATGTCAACATTGTGAACAGTGTCCTATGGTGGCGGTGGGGTTGTGCTATGGGCGGGCATAAGCTTTGGACAATAAACACATTTGCATTTTATCGATGGCAATTTGAATGCACAAAAATGCTGTGACGAGATCCATTGTGAGGCCCATTTTTTAAAAAGGTATCTGTAACCTACAGATCCATATCTGTATTCCCAATCATGTGAAATCCATAGATTAGCGCCTAATGAATTTATTTCGATTGACTGATTTCCTCATATGAACTGTAGTTTAGTAAAATCAATGAAATTGTTGCATGTTGCATTTCTATTTTTGTTCAGTATATTAACTCTTATCATCATTCTGGAAATCAGACTTTTTTGATCTAGGCTAGGGCAAGTAAGACTATTTTAAACGATGTTTGAGAAATACAATTTCAGTTAGTCCAGTTTAAATGTGCAATTTAGTCTAGGTTTAGGCTTAATCCATGTCCGCATAATGTCAACACCAAACACTTAATTAAAAAGATTGAGAAGGCTACAGTGGTTGCCTGGTCCCTGGCAAGAAATTGCCCACCACACATGGAGTATAGCGTATGCTTGAGACACAGCTTGCTTGATCTTCTGCCTTTTTTTCTGTAGCAATTTTGAGCAAATTGCTCAAGGGCCATGGTTGACTTGTTTGTGAAGATGACGTCATTGAATATCTCACCAGCTTTGATCCATGCCTGGACCTGCTGTCACGACTTCTACCAAAGTTGAAGCCTCTCCTTGTTCGGGCGGTGCGCGGGGGTCGACGGCACCAGTCTTCTAACCATCATTGATCCATTTTTCATTTTCCATTGGTTTTGTCTGGTCTTCCTACACACCTGGTTTCAATCCCATTCATTACCTGTCATCTATTTAACCCTCTGACAGAATCTCTGACCAAATAATGAAGTCAGCAGGAGAAGGTACCCCGGCCATGGAGGTGGAGGAGCACGTCATGGAACACACGGAGATGGACCGCTGGGAGATACAGGGAGTTTTTCCAGCGCCTCCACCAGCACAACCGGGGTCTCCCCTGAGCGCCCTTTCCCCGCCTGAACCCAGCAGGATCCATTTACCCCTGCCTAAGGGGTACGTCAGAGATACTGCCGGCTGCCAGGGTTTTCTCCTCAAACTAAGCTTATATCTGGCCACGGTCCACCCAGCTCAATCGGACCGTAAAAAGAGTTACGCCCCCGTCTCGTGCCTCACCGGGATAGCCCTGGAGTGGGCCAGCGCTGTGTGTGAAGAAGAGGGTGCGGCGTTGGACCATTTTGAGGAGTTTACCCGCCAATTCCGGATAGTATTCGACCATCCACCCGAAGGCAAAGCAGCGGGTGAGCTCCTCTATCATCTGAGGCAGGAGACGAGGAGCGCACAGGTGTTTGCTCTGGAGTTTAGGACCCTGGCTGCCCGCGCTGGATGGAGCGACAGGGCCCTGATCGACCATTAACGCTGTAGTCTACGCGAGGATGTCCATCGGGAGCTGGCCTGTAGAGACACCACCCTCACCTTCGACCAGCTGGTGGATATGTCCATCAGGCTGGACAACATGCTGGCTACTCGTGGACATCTAGATCGGAGTCTGGTTGTTCCATCCTCCCGCACCCTCTCTCTATTACCCATGTAGTTAGGAGGGATGGTGCGCAGGGAGAACGGAGGGGTCATCCCGCTCGAGCACCGTATGTGGTCGCAGAGGTCACACTGCTGGTCGGTGCCGAGTTGGTTGCTCTGGGAATCAAGGCAGCAGGCAGGGCACTCTGGCGTCACCCAAGGTGAGTAGGCACCAATCGCATCCAGAGCCCTCTGTAGCCCCCCCGCGTTCCCAGTATAAGGCGCTAGTAGATTCAGGCGTGGCTGGGAATTTCATTAATAAAAGTTTAGCTCATAGTTTAGGGTACCCTATTGTTCCTGTGGATATGCCTTTCCCCGTTCATGCCTTAGATAGTCGACCATTAGGGTCAGGATTTATCTGGGTGTCCACGACTCCTTTGTGTATGGTAAAGCAGGGGGGTCACAAGGAAAAGATTAGTCTTTTCCTGATTGATTCTCCTGCGCATTCTGTGGTGCTAGGCCTACCCTGGTTAGCTTGTCATAACCCCACTGTTTCTTGGCCATAGAGGGCTCTCACGGGGTTGTCGCGAGAGTGCTCAGTTAGGTATTTAGGGGTTTCCGTTGGTGCTACTATGGTGGAAAGTCCAGACCAGGTCTCCACCGTGCACATTCCCCCAGAATATGCCGATTTGTCTCTCACCTTCTGTAAAAAGAAGGCGACAGGGTGTAATGGTGTATATTGATGATATCCTGATATCCTCCGCTACGTGTGCCGAGCATGTGTTCCTGGTGCGCAAAGTGCTTGGTCGCCTGTTGGAGCATGATCTACAGTGCCTTGCGAAAGTATTCGGCCCCCTTGAACTTTGCGACCTTTTGACAAATTTCAGGCTTCAAACATAAAGATATAAAACTGTATATTTTTTTGTGAAGAATCAACAACAAGTGAGACACAATCATGAAGTGGAACAACATTTATTGGATATTTCAAACTTTTTTAACAAATCAAAAACTGAAAAATTGGGCGTGCAAAATTATTCAGCCCCTTTACTTTCAGTGCAGCAAACTCTCTCCAGAAGTTCAGTGAGGATCTCTGAATGATCCAATGTTGACCTAAATGACTAATGATGATAAATACAATCCACCTGTGTGTAATCAAGTCTCCGTATAAATGCAACTGCACTGTGATAGTCTCAGAGGTCCGTTAAAAGCGCAGAGAGCATCATGAAGAACAAGGAACACACCAGACAGGTCCGAGATACTGTTGTGAAGAAGTTTAAAGCCGGATTTGGATACAAAAAAGATTTCCCAAGCTTTAAACATCCCAAGGAGCACTGTGCAAGCGATAATATTGAAATGGAAGGAGTATCAGACCACTGCAAATCTACAAAGACCTGGCCGTCCCTCTAAACTTTCAGCTCATACAAGGAGAAGACTGATCAGAGATGCAGCCAAGAAGCCCATGGTCACTCTGGATGAACTGCAGAGATCTACAGCTGAGGTGGGAGACTTTGTCCATAGGACAACAATCAGTCGTATATTGCACAAATCTGGCCTTTATGGAAGAGTGGCAAGAAGAAAGCCATTTCTTAAAGATATCCATAAAAAGTGTTTAAAGTTTGCCACAAGCCACCTGGGAGACACACCAAACATGTGGAAGAAGGTGCTCTGGTCAGATGAAACCAAAATTGAACTTTTTGGCAACAATGCTAAATGTTATGTTTGGCGTAAAAGCAACACAGCTCATCACCCTGAACACACCATCCCCACTGTCAAACATGGTGGTGGCAGCATCATGGTTTGGGCCTGCTTTTCTTCAGCAGGGTTAGGGAAGATGGTTAAAATTGATGGGAAGATGGATGGAGCCAAATACAGGACCATTCTGGAAGAAAACCTGACTTTCCATTGGTTTTGTCTTGTCTTCCTACACACCTGTTTTCAATCCCATTCATTACCTGTTGTGTATTTAACCCTCTGTTTCCCCTCATGACTTTGTCAGAGATTGTTTGTTATTCAGTGTTGTGTTGGTTTTTGTATTGGTGCGCTACGGGTCCTCGTACCCACTTTATTTATTGTTACATTTATTGTTTGGAGTATGTTTCTTTTATTTGTTATTAAATACTCCATTACACTCAGTTTGATTCTCCTACGCCTGACATCCCTACCACCTATACACACGACTCTGACACCTGCAGGACGCAAAGTTCTTTGTTTGTCAAACTAATCATTGGGTCAAAACTACAGAACAGTACATATCAAGTGAACACACATGGTTGATGTTCTGAAAAAAATAAATATATAAAAACATGTCTTATTTCCATAAATCCACGCAAGTTTATTCACATGGTTAATGTTCTTCAACTGCAGCAACTGGGAGACACAATTGGCCCAGCGTCGTCCTTGTCAAAAAAACAAACAGATGGAGAAAACCTACACCTGTCGAGCAAGTCATTTCAACAATAATCTTAATTTTAATCTGACTTTACAAACAACAAGATGGTTTAATTGGAGTCTATTTCTTTGGAGCCTAGACCTATAAAAAATAACGTAACTGGTGAGGTAGGCTATGAGGCTTAACAGCCTAACAGCCAATTAGAAGTCATTTTTTTATTAGGCCTACTTACAATTGCAAATGGTCAAAAATATAGCATCCTACATAAAACAATTATTTAAAGAATAAAAGGCTGTGTGTTGGGATAGCCTGCTCCTGTAACGACAGAGCAGAACAGAATATACTGTCAGCTTGAGATGTAAATCTCCCTGGATAACCTCTCACAATAATATTCGAATTGATTAAATACAGTCATATAGGCCACTAAGTTACTGATTCAATTAGAAAAGTTGCATTTCCCCTCAGACACAATCTTGTGGATGTCGGGTTTGATGGATGGATGTGATTTTGATGTGCAGGCAGTCCTTGATTGACTTATGTGAAAGCCGGTGCCTGTCACTAGTCTATATTGCATTCATAGAGGAAAATGAGGACTTGCAGGTGTAATTCGATCCAAACATTGTTAGCACATAAAAATGCAAGTTCCTTTATTGTACTGTATTCCTCTGAGCATGCCACCCACAACACATACAGGGACTCGGTACTCCTGAGCGCATCCCTGATTTGGCTCGATGTCTGGAATTCAATCAGCTCACTTTGAATTGCGGCCTCATTCAGCTATGGTAAAGTTTTCTTAGAGTACTCTTCAGCTGGGCAGACTGTGAGAGGATCACGTACAAACGCACGTGATGTGCGTCACCTCTTCACTGTTGACATTGAGACTGGTGTTTTGTGGGTAGTATTTAAAGAAGCTGCCAGTTGAGGACATGTGATGCTTCTGTTTCTCAAACTAGACACTAATGTACTTGTCCTCTTGCTCAATTGTGCACTGGGGCCTCCCACTACTCTTTCTATTCTGGTTAGGGCCAGTTTCTGTAAAGGGAGTAGGACAGAGCATTGTACGAGATCTTCAGTTTCTTGGCAATTTCTCACATGGAATAGCATTCATTTCTCAGAACAAGAATAGATTGACGAGTTTCGGAAGTTGTTTGTTTCTGGCCATTTTGAGCCTGTAATCGAACCCACAAATTCTGATGCTCCAGATACTCAACTAGTCTAAAGGTCAGTTTTATTGCTTCTTTAATCAGCACAACAGTTTTCAGCTGTGCTAACATAATTGCAAAAGGGTTTTCTATTGATCAATTAGCCTTTTAAAATGTTAAAACTTGGATTAGCTAACACAACGTGCCATTGGTTACAGAAAATGGGCCTATGTAGAACACCTATGTAGTACACCTATGTATAAAAAATCTGCCGTTTCAGGTTACAATAGTTATTTACAACATTAGCAATGTCTACACTGTTTTTCTCATCAATTTGATGTTATTTGTGGTGATCGACTGTGTGGTGATCGACTAGGAATGTCTTGACGATCGACCAGTCGATGAGGCTTCGTTAAAACCACTGTCAACTGCGTGTCGTTTAAGGGATTGTTAAATAACTATTTGGTTGTAATATCACAAATGCACAAAAGTGCACAAAATCTGCTGAAATAATTTTTGTACATATTTGCACGAATTGAGTGTGAGATTGTGTTGTTTGTTGTGTGACAAAACTACTAATTTAAAAGTGAAACATGGGACCAACACTTTACATTCTGCGTTTATATTGTTGTTCAGTGTAGTAAATATGGTATAACGCCCTAGGAGTACTTGAGAAGAGTCATGAGACCATAGGCCTACTACTGGTAAAATGCACGAGGGAGGTACTCCGGGCAGAGGAAAATTCAGCTGGTGGTACAGTAACAGAAATCGGTTGGGAACCACTGCACAAGACAAATTGCTACATCATGGGCATTATTCAGGGGAATTTCCGTCTCAGAGATTTATGCAACGGCTAGTTTGGCTTCCCCTCACACCTTTGTGAGGTTCTGAAGTGTGATGTCTCCCTCAACTCCTTCAGAGAACCAGGGTTATGTACCGTAACCTATAGTCATGATAAACTTCACAGGGTGGTGAAAGTGCACGGTGATGAACTTGATGCTCCTTTCCAATAAATATCAATGGTCTTATTCGGGTGACATGATGATCGATGTTTGGCTGCCTTTTGAAAAATAAAAATAATCTCACTCTTTTGTTCATAATAATCTCATGTAGGCTTTCCTGCCAGCACTGTATCTGCGAGCTGTTGGCTGGAGCGCACGTGCAAAGACCAGAGTGAGCGCATTCGCTATATAACACAAATTACATGACAAAGCCATCAGTGGAGTTGAAAAAAAACAATGGAACTTGTATTTATTATTCGTTACGTGAGAATTCAACCACAATTTTTTTTTGATATGCTCTGCGTCAACATGCACAGCCTTTTATCCACAAGTCAATATGTTGGAAACACATTGTAAAGATATTCGAAGATGAAAAGGTGAAGAGGACCAAGTTGCAGCGTCGTACGTGTTCATGGTAAATTTAATAAAGAAACTGAACACTAGAACAAAAAAACAACAAAGCGGAACAAACTGAAACAGTTCTGTCTGGTGCAGACACACAAAGACAGAAAACAACCCACACCCATAGTGGGAAAACAGGATGCCTAAGTATGGTTCTCAATCAGAGACAATGATAACCAGCTGCCTCTGATTGGGAACAATACCAGGCCTAAACATAGAACACACCTAGACATACAACATAGACTACCCACCCACATCACACCCTGACCAAACTAAAAATAGAAACATAAAAAGCAATCTACGGTCAGAGCGTGACACACATAATCAAATCAAGAAGCGCTCCTGAGAATTAAAGGCTTTATGGAAGTTTTAGCTTTTATTTGTATTCTGCATTAAAATAAACTATTTTCTGTAAAACGCTCACATTTTCTGATATATTTCCACCCTTAATCTGTTGGTAAAATATGTTAGATTTTTTTGCAAGCACTGTCTGTCTGATTTAATTTCCTTTCATCAAACTATGTTGATGGAATGTTTGTAGCAATGTTTGTTGGTAAGTGTTTCCCACTGCACAAATTGCCAGCAACGTACAGTACTACCCTACATCTCACTGCTGGCATGCTTCTGAAGCTAAGTAGCGTCAGTCCTGGCTGGGAGACCAGATGCTGCAGGAAGTGGTGTTGGAGGGCCAGTAGGGGGCGTTCTTCCCTCTGGTCGAAGGATATCCCAAGGCAGTGAAGGGGACATTGTCCTTTGTAGGGTGCCGTCTTTCGGTCGGGATGATAAACAGGTGTTCTGACTCTCTGTGGTCATTAAAATCCCATGGAACTCATTGTAAGAGTAGGGTTGTTAATCCCAGTGTCATGGCTAAATTCTCAACCTTGCCCCAGTCCATCATGACCAACTAATCATCCCCCTCATTCCTAATTGGCATATCACTCTTCAGGTGATGTGTGGTGAGTGCTCTGGCATGATGGGAAACATGGGACCACAGAAATGGTTGCAGTGCATCACCCAGGTGATGCATGAGGTGAGTGTCCCCCTTACTATGTACAGCCATGACCAAAAGTTGAGAATGACACAAATATACATTTCCACAAAGTCTGCTTCCTCAGTTTGTATGATTGCCAATTTGCATATACTCCAGAATGTTATGAAGAGTGATCAGATGAATTGCAATTAATGAACTGAATCCCCCAAAAACATTTCCACTGCATTTCAGCCCTGCCACAAAAGGCCCAGTTGACATTATGTCAGTGATTCTCTCATTAAGACAGGTGTGAGTGTTGACGAGGACAAGGCGGGAGATCACGCTGTCATGCTGACTGAGTTTGAATAACAGACTGGAAGCTTTAAAAGGAGGGTGGTGCTTGGAATCAGTTCATCCTCTGTCAATCATGGTTACCTGTAATGAAACACGTGCCGTCATCATTGCTTTGCACAAAAAGGGCTTCACAGGCAAGGATATTGCTGCCAATAAGATTGCACCTAAATCAAGCATTTATCGGATCATCAAGAACTTCAAGGAGAGCGGTTCAATTGTTGTGAAGAAGGCTTCGGGGCACCCAAGAAAGTCCAGCAAGCACCAGGACGGTCGCCTGAAGTTGATTCAGCTGCGGGATCGGGGCACCACCAGTACAGAGCTTGCTCAGGAATGGCAGCAGGCAGGTGTGAGTGTGCCTGCACGCACAGTGAGGCAAAGACTTTTGGAGGATGGCCTGGTGTCAAGAAGGGGAGCAAAGAAGCCACTTCTCTCCAGGAAAAACATCAGTGACAGACTGATATTCTGCAAAAGGTACAGGGATTGGACTGCTGAGGACTGGGGTAAAGTCATTTTCTCTCATGAATCCCCTTTCCGATTGTTTGGGGCATCCGGGGAAAAAAGGGTGAGCGCTACCATCAGTCCTGTGTCATGCCAACAGTAAGGCATCCTGAGACAATTAATGTATGGGGTTGCTTCTCAGCCAAGGGAGTGGGCTCACTCACAATTTTGCATAAGAACACAGCCATGAATAGAGAATGGTACCAACACATCCTCCGAGAGGAACTACTCCCAACTATCCAGGAACAGTTTGGTGATGAACAATGCATTTCCAGCATGATGGAGCACCTTGCCATAAGGCAAAGGTGATAACTAAGTGGCTCGGGGAACAAAACGTCGATATTTTGGGTCCATGGCCAGGAAACTCCCCAGACCTTAATCCCATTGAGAACTTGTGGTCAATCCTCAAGAGGCGAGTGGACAAACAAAAACCCACAAATTCTGACAAACTCCAAGCATTGATTATGCAAGAATGGGCTGCCATCAGTCAGGATGTGGCACAGAAGTTAATTGATAGCATGCCAGGGCGGATTGCAGATGTCTTGAGAAAGAAGGGTCAACACTGCAAATATTGACTCTTTTCATCAACCTGTAATTGTCAATAAAAGCCTTTGACACTTATGAAATGCTTGTAATTATACTTCAGTATTCCATTGTAATATCTGACAAAAATATAAGATATAAGATATAAGATACTGAAGCAGCAAACTTTGTGTAAATTAATATTTGTGTCATTCTCAAAACTTTTTGCCACGACTGTATGTTAAGATTATTTGGTAGAAAAGTTCTATATATGGCCAATCAATTATCTATTTTCTAAAAATTAGGCCACTCAAAATGTGTTGTAATCTAAAATCAATGTAGATGTATTATTGTGTGTTTATTGTTCAATTAATCCAATGCATGCATTCAAGTTGAGTAAAGTGACAGTTCTTTAGTTTTAGTACACTGAACAAAAATATAAGATAAGTATGAAATTTGATTTTACTGAGTTACAGTTCATATAAGGAAATCAGTCAATTTAAATAAATTCATCAGGCCCCAATCTATACAGGTATGCATCTGTTTGTCATAGATAGCTTTAAGATCAGAAAACCAGTCAGTAGGGTCGGTGTGACCACCATTTGCCTCATGCATCATCAAACATCTCCTTTGCATAGAGTTGATCAAGCTGTTTATTGTGGCCTGTGGAATGTTGTCACACTCCTTTTCAATGGCTGTGCAAAGTTGCTGGATATTGCCAGGAACTGGAACACGCTGTCGTACACATTGATCCAAAGCATCCCAAACATGCTCAATGAGGGACGTGTCTGGTGAGTATGCAGGCCATGGAAGAACTAGTACATTTTCAGCTTCCAGGAATTGTGTACATATCCTTGTGACATTGGGCCGTGCATTATTACGCTGAAACATGAGGTGATGGCACGACAATGGACCTCAGGATCTCATCACGGTGTCTCTGTGCATTACAATTGCCATCAATAAAATGCTAATTGTGTTCATTGTCTGTAGCTTATGCCTGCCTGCTCATACTATAACCCTACCATGGAGCACTCTGAAGAATGTTCACCAATGTTGACATTAGCAAACCAATTGCACACACGACGCCATACACATCTGCCCGGTACAGTTGAAACTGGGATTCATCCGTGAAGAGCTCCAGCGTGCCAGTGGCCATCAAAGGTGAGCATTTGCTCACTGATGTTGGTTATGACGCCAAACTGCAGTCAGGTCAAGACCCTGGTGAGAGTATGCAGATGATTTTCGCTGAGAGGGTTTCTGACAATTTGTGCAAACCCATAGTTTTATCAGCGGTCTGGGTTTCTGGACTTAGACAATCCCGCAGGTGAACAAGCCGGATTTGGAGGTCCTGGGCTGGCGTGGTTACACATGATCTGCGGTTGTGAGGCTGGTTGGACGTACTGCCAAATTCTCTAAAACGACGTTGGAGGCAGATTATGGTAGACTAAAGGACATTCCTGCAGTCAGCATGCTAATTGCACACTCCCTCAATGCGGCCGGACACCCAGGGGGGACTGCAATCCTTGACCACTGTACACCTTGGCAATAGCCTACACTACCCAGTGGTAGAGGCATTGGTTGGACAAAGCCCTACCCCAAGCAGGGTTGGAAAAGCAAACAAACAGTTGGTCACACCTCCGGAACAGACTCGTCCTGTCTATGTAGACGTGCAGGGCGCCCACCGGACACATTGTGTTCTGCGTCGCTTCTCTAGAGAAGAGAATGTTGGAAGGTAGAAGGGAAAAATGTCAGTGGCTTGACTGCTATAAGTCATGGGAATAACTTTAGGAATGAATGTGGTGTTAGGAGCAACAGGGTCGTCTTATAAAACAGTGTCTTAAAATCCACCATCTCCAGTGGTTCAAAGTGATTGCTTTTCAGCGCATCCAGAACCAGTGCCAAGTCGCATGATGGGGCAAGTGGCTTGAAGACCGGAAACCAGGAGGTGAGCCCCAATCGTCGTCTCACCTAGTCCTACATGTCAGGTTGTGATGGCCGCCAAGTAGACCTTAACAGTGGAAAAGGCCTTGCCCCTGTCGTGCGATTCCTTTAGGAAGGAGAGAACGGCATGTATGGAATAGTGAAAGGGTACTAACTCACATCAAATATTACTATGCGCCATGGTTGCGCGTACAGGAAAGGTACAATCTCCGCCAGCCATAGCTTTTGAGGCCAATGTGGGGTCATCAGGATGAGGGACAGACTGTTTGCTCGCTCTCTGTCCAGAGTAGGGGGGGGTGCTGGCCACTGGGAGTGAAGGTGTACAGAAGCACATCTGGCTACTTGTTGGACAGCATATCCATGCCTAGAGGAGTGTTGTGATCTTTCATAGTGAAGAACAGGCGACAGTGTGCGTTGACCTGCGATGCATCCCCACACCTCAACAACTTTGGGTAGAAGTCGTCACTTCCCTGGTAGGGGTTCCCCAGTTCCCAGGGGTTCCCCGTAGCTTATGACTGCCCAATCCATAACCCCACCTCCACCATGGGGCACTTTGCTGACATCACAATGTTGACATCAGCAAACTGCTCGCCCACACAATGCCAATAATGGCCTACCAATAATGGCCTACCAATAATGGCCTACCATTATAAAACAATGGAGAAAATGCATCCCATAACATTTTAACATGGAAATAGCTGTTCTGTCATTCAGCCTACAATAGCAGCCAATGTGTTGTGTTCAAAACCTACATTCCATGAGTCTTTTGAAAGAAACAGGGGTTGACCTTAACCTGTTGATCCACTTGTCCTTCAGACAAGGAGGATACTGAAAATATTGTGTTGTTTGATGCAAGAAAACACTTTACAAAAATGAAATGCATTTTTCCCATACCATTATTACAGATAATCAGACAAATAATGATAACCTTTGCCTATTGGCTATTAAGCTTATCCAAGCCTGTCTCAAAATACAACACTGCCCCTTTATGACAAAAAAAAAAGCTATTTACCTGACTTGCTTTTCAAAGTCAAATGTCTAGAAATGTACACGTTTTGTGCTCTTGTAGGAAGCAATCACTCTCCTATTGCTGACTACAAATGATCTATAACTGGGCTAATAACTCACGAACTAGCAAAGGAAGTGAACACAATGTGCACACGTGGCTACATGCAGCTCTCGCTTTGATCTTAAAATAAATGCATCTACTCACGACCACAGCTGTAAACAGTCCAGTTCAAAGTAAATGCACAGAACCATATATGGCAATGCCCTATTTGCATATAGGCCTACTACAGCTCTGATTGGTTATGCGGGTCTGTGTTGAGTATGGTCTGAGTCCTGCACAATAGAATCCTACTCTGTGTTTGCCTAGAACACAATCTCTTGCATAGCTCATTTTGTTACATTATGCAGCATTTTTTTTTAAAGAGGCTAATATTGTGTTGATTGGATCACTATTGCCACAGTAAAGGGAAACGTTGATTGTGCTAACTAACAGGTAAAACTTTAGAAAGTTGAAGTTCAATCTCGTGCTTCTCTCCATGGGCTTATATCTCTTCTGCGCTCCGTGTGGCAGTCTAGGGGGAGCTGCAAGGCAGTCGCAGGACACTGCACACCCGCACAGCTTAGAGAGAACATTGGTTGTGAGGCCGGTTGGATGTACTGCCAAATTCTCTAAAACAACATTGGAGGCAGCTTATGGTAGATAAATGATTATTTCATTTTCTGGAAACAGCTCTGGTGGATATTCCTGCAGTCAGCATGCCAATTGCATGCTCCCTCAAAACCTGAGACATGGTGAAGTACTGCCAAATTATTTTAAACAACATTGGAGGCGGCTCATGGTAGAGATATTAACATTACATTCTCTCGCAACAGCTCTGGGTGGTTTTCCTGCAGTCAGCATGTCATTTGCAAGCTCCCTCATCTTGTGACGTCTGTGGCATTGTGTTGTGTGACAAAACTGCACATTTTACAGGGGCCTTTTATTGTCTCAAGCACAAGGTGCACCTGTGTAATGATCATGCTGTTCAATCAGCTTCTTGATATGGCACACCTGTCAGGTGGATGGATTATCTTGGCAAAGAAAAATGCTCACTAACAGGGAGTAAATAAATTTGTGCCCACAATTTTAGACAAGTAAACGTTTTGTGCGTTGAAAAAGGCTGGTCTAAATGCTTGTTTAACTTCATAAAGTAAGCATAACATCATTCACTTTGTTTCCTCTTCTACTGGCATTGTGGGAATGAATACAAACGTATCATCAGAATAGCGTCTATTTTCTTCTCCTCTGTCCTATTAGCCATGTGCGAAATGTCATTCACCTATTTACAGTACATTGTAGCCTATAAGTACGGCACAACAATCCACATTTCTCTCGCTTGCCGTTTAACCTATGGGATCACTCTTGCATTATCACCTTCCTCTCAACCAATGGGCGTAAATCTTGGGATATATTTATGTCAACTTACCCTTGTTCTCTCACTTGCAACAGTTTTCCGTGTTGGGTAGTTATGTCAGACACCAAGATCTTCCGAGGGAGAGGATACGCCCCATGTTCTAGCAATCGATCTACATGCACTCCCAGGCGAATCATCCACGACTAGGTCTGCCCTGAGAAGAAGGAAGATAATTGCCATTAGGGAAGTGGTCCCATTTTTACACGCTCAACTTCTGTGAATACTGGCTGAAAAGTAGGTTTGGGCGGTATACTGTATATACCGGGGAATTTCTAAATATCCAAGGGGTGGTTTTTCAATACAGTTGAAACATTTATTTTTAAAGGCACACACCTGTCTATATAAGGTCCCACAGTTGACAGTGCATGTCAGAGAAAAAAACAAGCCATGAGGTCGAAGGAATTGTTCGTAGAGCTCCAAGACAAGATTGTTTCGAGCCAAAGATCTGCGGAAGGGTACCATAACATTTCTGCAGCATTGAAAGTCCCCAAGAACACATTAGCCTCCATAATTCTTAAATGGAAGACGTTTGGAACCACCAAGACTCTTCCTGGAGCTGGCAACCCGTCCAAACTGAGCAAACGGGAGAGAAGGGCCTTGGTCAGGGAGGTGGCCAAGAACCCGATGGTCACTCTGACAGAGCTCCAGAGTTCCTCTGTGGAGATGGGAATACCTTACAGAATGACAACCATCTTTGCACACTCCACCAATCAGGTCTTTATGGTAGAGTGGCCAGATGGAAGTCACTCCTCAATAAAAAATTTAAAAAACATCCTTGAAGAAAACCTGCTCCAGAGAACTCAGGACCTCAGACTGGGGCAAAGGTTCACCTTCCAACAGGACCACGACCCTAAGCACATAGCCAAGTCAACACAGAAATGGCTTCGGGAGAAGTCTCTGAATGTTTTTGAGTGGCCCAACCAGAGCCCGGACTTGAACCCGATCAAACATCTCTGGAGAGACCTGAAAATAGCTGTGCAACGACGCTCCCCATTCAACCTGACAGTCCTTGAGAGGACCTGCAGTGAAGAATCGGAGAAACTCCACAAATACAGGTGTACCAAGCTTGTAGCGTCATACTGAAGAAGACCCGGGGCTGTAATCACTGCCAAAGGTGTTTCAACTAAGTACTGAGTAAAGGGTCTTATGTGTAATGTGATATCAGTTTTTGTATTTGAATAATTTTGCTAACATTTCTTATAAACTGTTTTTGCTTTGTCATTATGGGGTATTGTAGGTAGATTGATGAGGAAATAAACGATTTAATCAATTTTAGAATAAGGCTGCAAAGTAACAAAATGTGGAAAAAGTCAAGGGGTCTGAATACTTTCCGAATGCACTGTATCAAGCTTTCAGCTTCAGTTATGTTTACTGTAGTCAATTAATGCTTATAGTGCGTCCAGAAAGTATTCACACGCCTTGACTTTTTCCACATGTGTTACACTGGTGCATCAATCTAAGTAACTTAATAAAACAATCCCATGAAAATATGTCAGTTTAAACTAGACATCAATTTTTTTGCATTGGATGCGTCTCAATCCACTGCATCCGCATATGCCGCACTGAGCTGGGTTTGTCAGACCATGAGGAATCCCGAAAATGTGTCTTCTCATGAACACATCTGTAGAGTCCGATTGGTTTGACCTACCAACTATTATGACCACTCTAAATATCACTGGAAAATAATCGCATCTGCAATCTAGATGAAAAACTGAAATTTTCTACAACTTTTCAGTCATGCCAAAATTAATGGCATCCAGCACTTCAGATTAGGAAGGAATGTTATACATACCAAACTTTCATAGCACCTTGACACAAACCAAAACGATCATTGAAGGCCAGTCTGAAATCTCAAATTAATAGTGGAGATATTGTAATAACTCTGTCTTCTTTTATCAGGTGATATCCATCAATGGCCTGGACCTCAGTTTATCACGAACACCGTCAAACGGCCTCCTGCGAATGTTGGGTTAAGAGTAACAGCAAAAGCTCTGGTATTTTTGGAATGCGCGCAGTGGATTTATCTAAAATGCAGCGATCCTAGCTTTGGGCATGGGGTCAATGAAACTTACCATTACTGTCAATGCGCAAGTACCGCGGGGTGTGTGAACATTGAAGGTGGAGTGGGACCAGGTCCGCAGCGGTGTGGAGGCCACCAGAGGCAAGGGATGGGGACACGGTGCGCCATGGCAGCAGAGAGACCACCGGTGCAGCGGGAGGATGCTAGTGCAGCGGGAGGCAAGTTACAAGTGGATTGGGAATTCAGAAAGACCTTTGGGAAGGTAGATATCCAGTCAGATAATCTCCAGAGCATTGCTTAAATCCAATCTGACTTTATAAGCAATATCCGAAATTGCAAAGGCACAGATCCCCACCACCTTTCCGATCCTTCCTGACAAGAGGAATTGCCTGAGTCGCAAACATGTCTCTGTAAAACATGACACCCACCTCTGATTTTTGAACCAACAGGCGTATCTCATTTGGTAGTAGGCTTCGGACGTTTAAGTGCACAAAATGTAAACCTTTCTTCCCAAAACCAAAATGATTTTGCTGGGGGTGTGTTACAGGCTTCAAAGCATTCTATGAAGGTCTTGAAATTGTGTTGTCAAACTGTAATGATTCCTTGGAGAAGGAAATAATTATGTTATGGGATTTCAATACTGATGTCTGCAAAAAGATTAGCCCAAACCAAAATATATTTATGCACTTCCATAGATCACTTGCTCTGACCCAAATTATAAAAGACCCCACCAGGGTATGTGAAACAGTACAAAGTACGATTGACTAAATTTTGGTGTCTGATAAATCCAGAATATTGCAGAGTGGAGTAATAGTCTATGGAATAAGTGAGAATTGTATTACATTTTGCACAAGGAGGGTTTTTAAAGATATACTTAAGTTTCACAAAACTGTTAGAATCAGAGGACTGACTCTGTGTTGAAATGTTTAGGGAGCAAGTGGGTAAAATTGACTGGTCACGTGATGGATAGTGTAGGGATAGACAGTGTCTGGGAAGCCTTTAAATGTAGATTCCTTTATATGGAGAATGTCAAGGCTCCCACTAGACAGGTCATGGTAAAGCATACAGTGAGGGAAAAAAGTATTTGATCCCCTGCTGATTTTGTACGTTTGCCCACTGACAAAGAAATTATCAGTCTATAATTTTAATGGTAGGTTTATTTGTGAAAGACAGAATAACAACAAAACAATCCTGAAAAACACATGACAAAAATATTATAAATGTATTTGCATTTTAATGAGGGAAATAAGTATATGACCCCTCTGCAAAACATGACTTAGTACTTGGTGGCAAAACCCTTGTTGGCAATCACAGAGGTCAGATGTTTCTTGTAGTTGGCCACCAGGTTTGCACACATCTCAGGAGGGATTTTGTCCCACTCCTCTTTGCAGATCTTCTCCAAGTCATTAAGGTTTCGAGGCTGACGTTTGGAAACTCGAACCTTCAGCTCTCTCCACAGATTTTCTATGGGATTAAGGTCTGGAGACTGGCTAGGCCACTCCAGGACATTAATGCGCTTCTTCTTGAGCCACTCCTTTGTTGCCTTGGCCGTGTGTTTTAGGTCATTGTCATGCTGGAATACCCATCCACGACCCATTTTCAATGCCCTGGCTGAGGGATGGAGGTTCTCACCCAAGATTTGACAGTACATGGCCCCGTCCATCGTCCCTTTGATGCGGTGAAGTTGTCCTGTCCCTTTAGCAGAAAAACACCCCCAAAGCATAATGTTTACACCTCCATGTTTGACGGTGGAGATGGTGTTCTTGGGGTCATAGGCAGCCTTCCTCCTCCTCCAAACACGGCGAGTTGAGTTGATGCCAAAGAGCTCCATTTTGATCTCATCTGACCACAACACTTTCACCCAGTTGTCCTCTGAATCATTCAGATGTTCATTGGCAAACTTCAGACGGGCATGTATATGTGCTTTCTTGAGCATTGGGACATTGCGGGTCCTGTAGGATTTCAGTGCTTCACGGTGTAGTGTGTTACCAATTGTTTTCTTGGTGACTATGGTCCCAGCTGCCTTGAGATCATTGACAAGATCCTCCCGTGTAGTTCTGGGCTGATTCCTCACCGTTCTCAGGATCATTGCAACTCCACGAGGTGAGATCTTGCATGGATTCCCAGGCCGAGGGAGATTGACAGTTCTTTTGTGTTTCTTCCATTTGCAAAAATCACACCAACTGTTGTCACCTTCTCACCAAGCTGCTTGGCGATGGTCTTGTAGCCCATTCCAGCCTCGTGTAGGTCTACAATCTTGTCCCTGACATCCTTTGAGAGCTCTTTGGTCTTGGCCATAGTGGAGAGTTTGGAATCAGACTGATTGATTGCTTCTGTGGAAAGGTGTCTTTTATACAGGTAACAAACTGAGATTAGGAGCACTCCATTTAAGAGTGTGCTCCTAATCTCAGCTCATTACCTGTATAAAAGACACCTGGGAGCCAGAAATCTTTCTGATTGAGGAGGTCAAATACTTATTTCCCTCATTAAAATGCAAATCAATTTATAACATTTTTGACATGCGTTTTTCTGGATTTTTTGTTGTTATTCTGTCTCTCACTGTTCAAATAAACCTACCATTAAAATTATAGCCTGATCATTTCTTTGTCAGTGGGCAAACGTGTAACGGGATTCTTCTGTTGAAGGAGAGGAGGACCAAAACGCAGCGTGGTTATTGTGATACATCTTTAATAAAGATGAAAATAGAACAATATACAAGAAAACGTGAAAAACCGAAAACAGCCCTATCTGGTGGAACAAACACAAAAACAATCATCCACAAACCCCAACACCAAACAGGCTACCTAAATATGGTTCCCAATCAGAGACAATGACTAACACCTGCCTCTGATTGAGAACCATTTCAGGCCAAACACAGAAACAGACAAACTAGACACACAACATAGAATGCCCACTCAGATCACAAAACGTACAAAATCAGCAGGGGATCAAATACTTTTTCCCTTCACTGTAGATCTAGCCCTTGGTTTAATCATGAGATTTTAGAATCTATCGAAGTAAGGAATGAGGAAAACGCTCATCCAGAGGTGGCGCTCTTTGTGGCCAGGGACTTTAATGCAGGGAAACTTAAATCTGTTTTACCTAATTTCTGTCAGCATGTTAAATGTGCAACCAGAAGGGAAAAACCCCGAAACAACCTTCACTCCACACACAGTGACGCGTACAAAGCTCTCCTTCGCCTTCCATTTGGCAAATCTGACCATAATTCTATCCTCCTGACTCCTGCTTACAAGCAAAAGGCTGCCGCTTTCAAGGAATGGGACTCTAACCCAGACGCTTATAAGAAGCTTGTCGGATGCGGCAGGGCTTAAAAACTATTACAGACTACAAAGGGAAGCACACCCGAGAGCTGCCAAGTGACATGAGCCTACCAGATGAGCTAAATCACTTCAATGCTCACTTCGACGCAAGTAACACTGAAACAGGCATGACAGTACCAGCTCTTCGGGAAGACTGTGTGATCACGCTCTCCGCAGCCGATGTGAGTAAGACCTTTAAACAGGTCAACATTCACAAGGCCACAGACCCTTAGCACTCACGTCGATAGCCATGAAGTGCTTTAAAAGGCTGGTTAGTGGTCACATCAACACTATTATCCCAGAAACCCACTCCAGTTTTCATACCGCCCAAACAGATCCACAGATGACGCAATCTCTATTGCACTCCGCACTGCCCTCCCACACTTGGACAAAAGGAACACCTATGTCAGAATGCTATTCATTGACTACAGCGCAGCGTTCAACACCATAATGCCCTGGGACTAAACACCTACCTCTACACCTGGATCCTGGACTTCCTGATGGGCTGCCCACAGGTGGTAAGGGTAGGCAACAACACGTTTGTCACGCTGATCCTCAACACTGGGGCCCTCAGGGGTGCGTGTTCATCCTGCATTCCCTGTTCACCTATGATTGCGTGTCTACGCACGACTGCAACACCATCATTAAGTTTGATGACAACACAACAGTGGTAGGCCTGATCACCGAGAACGATGAGACAGCCTACAGGGAGGAGGTCAGAGCCCTGGCCATGTGGTGCCAGGAGAACAACCTCTCCCTCAATGTGAACAGGACAAAGGAGCTGATCGTGGAGTACAGGAAAAGGTGGACCGTACAGGCCCCCATTACCATCGACGGGGCTGTAGTGGAGTGGGTCGAGAGTTAAGTTCCTTGGTGTCCATATCACCAACGAACTATCATGGTCCAAATACACCATGACAGTCATGAAGAGGGCACGATAAAACCTATTCCCCCTCAGGAGACTGAAAAGATTTGGCATGGGTCCCCAGATCCTCAAAAAGTTCCACAGCTGAACCATCGAGAGCATCCTGAATGGTTGCATCACTGCCTTGTATGGCAACTGCTCGGCCTCCGATCACAAGGCACGACAGAGGGTAGTGCATATGGCACAGTACATCACTGGGGCCAAGCTTCCTGCCATCCAGAACCTTTATACCAGGCGGTGTCAGAGGAAGGCCACCCTAGTCAGACTGTTATATCTGCTACCGCACGGTACCGGAGTGCCAAGAGGCTTCCAAACAGCTTCTATCCCAAGCTGATTTTGTCCTATAATAACAAAACGTCACATAAATGAAGCACAGAGCAGGATGGATTAAGCTAAGTGGGGTTACTTTGCTGATAAAAATTAATGTGAACAGAAATGACCCTAAAAAGCTTTGGAAATCATTTAGTACTACCAAAAACAAACTAAACAGTATTGAATTGAATGAAAAAGCAGAGGTCGCCAATTAATTAAACTATTTTTTTTACTAGCAAGCTGGTTAGCAAGTTGCCCACCAGTTCTGGTTTGTATGGAACTGACCACGTCAAGAAGTATTATGCAGAGTTTGTCACATTGTATAAGGATCGGAGACAGGCTCAGGAATACGTAATAGGGATTTTTATATCTCCACCCAAAGTACAACACGTCATGAAAAACGCAAGGGGACGAAGCCCAAAACAAATACGTATTTAAAATACACAGGGATGAATGAACAAATGAACAAGGTTTAAACCTCTTAAAATTACATGGGACAAGACCCATAAACACTACACAGGACCCGAAATAACAAGTGCACAATACACGTAGCACGAAAGACGAAACATCAAAGCACAGGTACTCACAAGACCAAATAACAATAGGGAACAGAGGACACATATATAACATAATAATCAGAGGGAATGGGATCCAAGCATGCGTAATGAGACAAGACAGTCCAGGGTTGTTGGTAATGAATCCAGTTGAGCGAAGCCTAGATAGACGGTGAACAGAATGAGCAGCAGTACGGAGCTGGTGCATGGAATGAACAGCAGAGCAGTATGGAGCTGGTGCACGGAATGAGCAGCAGTACCGGGGGAATCCGCAACAGAGTTAAGGGTTCAGCCAAACAATTGCTAAGGGATGCTAAGGGAGCAACAGCCAAAATAGCTAGTATGCTAGCAGAGCTTAAGGCTAGGGGGCAGTATTTTGACGTCTGGGTGAAAGCGTGCCCAATGTAAACTGCCTGTTACTCAGGCCCAGAAGCTAGGACATGCATATAATTGGTAGATTTGGATAGAAAACACTCTAAAGTTTCTAAAACGAACAATAATGTCTGTGAGTATAACAGAACTGATTTGGCAGGCGAAACCCCGAGGACAAACCAATGGGAAGCCCTATTTATGAGGAACCTAACGCCGCAGCCCGTCTGGTGTTCAACCTTCTCAAGTTCTCTCACGTCACCCCGCTCCTCGGCTCTCTCCACTGGCTTCCAGTTGAAGCTCGCATCCGCTACAAGACCATGGTGCTTGCCTACGGAGCTGTGAGGGGAACGGCACCTCAGTACCTCCAGGCTCTGATCAGGCCCTACACCCAAACAAGGGCACTGCGTTCATCCACCTCTGGCCTGCTCGCCTCCCTACCACTGAGGAAGTACAGTTCCCGCTCAGCCCAGTCAAAACTGTTCGCTGCTCTGGCTCCCCAATGGTGGAACAAACTCCCTCACGACGCCAGGACAGCGGAGTCAATCACCACCTTCCGGAGACACCTGAAACCCCACCTCTTTAAGGAATACCTAGGATAGGATAAAGTAATCCTTCTCACCCCCCCCCCCCTTAAAAGATTTAGATGCACTATTGTAAAGTGGCTGTTCCACTGGATGTCATAAGGTGAATGCACCAATTTGTAAGTCGCTCTGGATAAGAGCGTCTGCTAAATGACTTAAATGTAAATGTAAATGTAATGAACCTGATTGCAGTTCCTATGGCTTCCACTAGATGTCAGTCTTTAGAAATTGTTCAATGTTTTTCTTTTGAGAAATTAAGAAGTAGGGCTATTCATTCCATGTGTCACTCTGAAGGTCCCTACTATTTTGGTGCACGAACAGGAACGCGCTTCACATTGTTTTTATCCAGTATTAGAAACAGTTTATTCCATCTTAAATTTGATTGATTATTTACATTTTAGGATACCTGAGGTTGGATTAGGAACATTGTTTGAAATGTTTGGACCAAATTTACAGGTCATTTATTAGATACTTTGTAGTCATGTTGGGCGAGTTGGAACCGATGTATTTCTGAATCAAACGCACCAAATAAATTGACATTTTGGGGATGTAAAGAAGGATTTTATCGAACAAAACGACCATTCATTGTGACACTGAGACATTTGGGATTGCAAAAAGAAGAAGATCTTCAAAGGTAAGGCATTTATTATATGGCTGTTTCTGACTTTTGTGTCGCACCTGCCTGGTTGAAAAATTATTTATGTGTTTGTATGCGGGGCGCTGTCCTCAGATAATTGCATGGTCTGCTTTCGCCGTAAAGCTCATTTGAAATCTGACACAGCGGCTGGATTAACAAGAAGTTAAGCTTTATTTTGATGTATTACACATATATTTTCGTGAATGTTGAATATTCATATTCCTGTAGTTTTAATTTGGCGCTCTGCAATTTCACTGGATGTTGTCAAATCGATCCCGCTAAAGGGATTGGCGCGTGAAGGGATCCATAAGAGTATAAATGCTTCAAAGCCACAGGCCTGGATAATATTCCGACAAGGTTTCGTAGAGATTCTGCCGAGAAAATTGCCCCTTGTATTACGCATATTGTTAATCTCTCCCTTGAACAAGGCATCTTTCCCAGAGACAAATTATACTGTACCTCTGTATACGAAGGGGACAGCGTCGGAACCTGGGAATTATAGACCTGTATCTATCCTCAGTATAACATCAAAGATCCTGGAGAAAGTTGTTCATGAGCAAAATTATGAACAAAGTCTAATGTATGTTTTTTAAAAACCGACTGAAAATCATACTCCTCTGATTCATGTCTACTTTACTTGACTGACTTCATCAGGAAATAGATTGATGAGGGAAAGCTCTGTGGAATGGTACTGCTTGACCTACAGAAGGCCTTTGATACAGTTAACCACTGTCTCCTAATCTCCAAACTGGGTGCGCTGGGTTAAACAGTATCCCTCTATGCTGGGTAGTGTCCTATTTGTCAGATAGGGAGCCAGTAGTAGAGGTTAATGGTTCAAATTCTCAGGCAATACCAAAGAGTTATGGCGTTCCACAGGGGAGAGTGCTTGGGGAGAATGCTTGGGCATCTACTATTTTTACTGTCTATAAACAATATGAAATATGCTTGTTCTTTCCGTCGTTCTGGTGTCTCACAAAAGTAAAACTATGTTAGAGAGCATACATAGGACAGAGCTTACTAACAGTAGTTAATGGCTTGGAGATAATAAGCAATCTCTGCACGCTGTGCAATTACTTTAGGGTCCAGACCTAAATTGTGTAGGTCCTCTGGAATTAGAGTAGTGTTAGGGGGTGAGGTGCAAACTACTAAAACCTCTGTTAGCTATCTGCAATGCATCCTTGATGGAAGCTTGGGAAGGTGTGAGCATGGCCACTAAAGTGGTAGGGAAGATTAATGCCAGGACTAAGTTTTTGGCTAGACAGTCCAAGATGCTTGATAAGGAATCTAGACACTGCCCTCATTCAATTCCCTTTTGACTATGTTAGGACTTCCTGGTTTGGGGCCCACAGAATGGCACCGGAGGGTACATCACTTGGGCCAAGCTTCCTGCCATCCAGGACCTGTATACCAGGCGGTGTCAGAAGAAAGCCCAAACAATTGTCAAAAACTCCAGTCACCCAAATCTTAGACTATTCTCTCTGCTATCGCACGGCAAGTGGTACCAGAGTGCCAAGCCTAGGACCAAAAGGCACTGTTGGTTAAGGGCTTGTAGGTAAGCATTTCACTGTAAGTTGGGTAATATTGAAGGTGAGTCCACGTATTCACGTACTCACTTCAGGAACTCAACTGCTTTCAGGAACTCAACTCAGCTTGTTGAGGCTAGGGTGTCCCAGATTAGACTGGGTTTGATTTACAGGAGAATTTATGGTTTTGTACCCAGATATCTAACTGATTATTTTCTGCCTTTATTAGGGATACACACAATCCCAGCTCCAGATCAGGTGTTGCTAATGTGTGCATATACAGGTTCAGGAGTAATTCTGGGAAAGGTACTTTGTTGAATACTTGAGCCTCAGAGTTAATTGACCCCATGAGTCAAAACAATGTTAGAATCATCTTTGGCAGCAATTACAGCTGGGTAGTCTCTAAGAGCCTTGCACACCTGGATTGTACAAAATCTGTCCATTATTCTTTTTAAAAAATTGTCAAGCTCTCTCAAGTTGGTTGTTGATCATTGATAGACAGCCATTTTCAAGTCTTGCCATACATTTTCAAGACGATTTAAGTCAATATCACTGGTGTAGTGAGGAGTTGGCAGTCGTGGGGTTAGAACTACTGAGTTTATTTAGCACCATAGATCAAAGCGGGACTAAACCCAAACGATGTTGTGGTCAAAATATATCTACATAACCAAAAGGCACAGGGCAAACCCAAAGTACAAAATATAAAGTACTCAGGAAATAGTAGGCGAGATTCGTCTCAGGAAAACAAGTAACATTTGCAACGAACGACAAAGACAAATGACAGAGGGAGAATAAATACAGTGATAGAGTGGGGATTGGAACCAGGTGTGTGTAATGATGACGAGACAAGTCTGGGGTTAATGAGTGAAGGGCGTTTGCCAGCAGTAGGTTCCGCAACAGCTAGAAAACGGCGACGCCGAACGCCTGAGCTGGACAGGAGGGGGAGCCAAAGCAAAGGCTGGTGTGACAGTCAAAACTTGTGGAAGTTATCTGCCAGGAACATTTTAATTAGGTGGCTGAAAAGGTGAATAAGGCAGAGAGATACCTGTGCAGGTGGAACCTGAGGCTCCACGGAATTCCAAAGCAGGCGGCTGAGGGCATCAAATACAGAGTCGTTGACATCTGTGGAACTGTCATTCCCGAATCAAAAGCCAAATTTCAAGGATCAAGACGAGACCAAGGACAACCATCATCCAGTTCACCAACAGATCTACATGGGATCTTCTCTGGAGGCGAGTGAAGAATTGTGAGTTCCTCATCAAGCAAAAATTGAGGATCACAGAGGATCTGATCTCAGCAAACTAAATTAAACGAGAGATACTGTGACTGGTGGTGGCTGCAGCTCCAAAGGCAGGGAAAACTGCATTTATTTGTCGGTGCAAGAGTGATCATCGATGGGAAAGAAATGCGGAGAGCCAGAGTCTAACTTTGTATTGTAAAGAATTTACACAAACACTTGAATGAGAAAAGGCTTACCTGAAAACGGGTAAACTGAATACTAACTATGGGTGAATAACTGCTTATTGTAACGTCTACACAATGTCACCCCTTGTGGGAGTAAGAATAATTTGGTAACTTTATGACCAGTATTTCTTTGTTTTTTGTTGGAGGGGTTAATAATGGGATGGAAATCCTTTTGAGTTACATATCCTTAGGAAAATCGTATATTAGCATAACAAGGTGGTTGCTTGAAGTTTTTTTTCATCTCTTTGTTCAATTAATGTCAGGGGTATTCGTAATTTACTCTAATGTAAGGCTATTGTCCTGTATTGCAAATGGTTTAATGCAGAACTTTACATTCTACAAGAGACTGATGCTTGTTCTTCCGATCTAGGTTTTTGGAAAAATCAATGGGGTAACGATATCTGGTTATTATATGGCAACAACCACTCTGCAGGTGTAGCAGTTTTAAGAGGTGCATTTAAAGGGAAGGTCATCGGTAGTCAGACTCACCGCTCTGGACGTTTTATTAGTAAATATTTATGCATCCAAGAACAAAAAAAACAACAGGATATTGTTTCAAGAATTTGAGAAGAGATTAATAGAGTTATAGGTGTATTTCAGGATTTCAAAATTATCTTAAATGGAGATTTTAATTCTGTATCTAATGTGCTGATTGACAGATATCCCCCTCCTAACAGATCCAGCATTGTTAATTCTGAGTTTAATAACCTATGTCTTGGTCTTGGATTAGTCGATATTTGGAGATCTAAATATCCTGATAAAAAGGAATTCACTTGGAGTAACAAGGACATGTCCAGACAGTCAAGAATTGACTTCTGGTTGAATTATAATTCATTAGATAACACTGTAGTCAAGGTATGCATTGAACCATTAATTCTTACCGATCATAAAGTTATATTCTTATCTTTAATTATTAATGGATCTGAAATTAATAAACCGAATCAGAGTTTTTGGAAACTCACTAGTAGACTGTTGGAAGATGATCATTTCAAGATGGATGTTTGATATTATAGAAGAAAATTGGAGGAAAGCACAACTATGTAAGTCTTATGGGAAATATAGGTATGAAATAAGCCTCTGTCAAAGACTATGCAAAATTCATAGATGAAGACTTCCAAAAGTCTTGTGATAAATGTATTTGTATTAATGAAATACAAAAATGTATCAGCAAGCTAAAAGAGAACAAACACCTCTCCAGGGAATTATGGCTTTATTAGTGAATTCTATAAATATTTTCAGGGGGATGTTGTTGAATTTATATAGAATGTTTTTAAAGAGGCAATTGAATTAGGGGTCCTGCCTGTTTCTATGACACAGGGCCTCATTTCCGTAATCCCCAAACCAAACAAAGAACCTATGATGTTGGAAAATTGGAGACCAATCACATCCACCTTTGCAGAAAGACTTAAAAAAGGTCTTGACCAATTCATTGATGATCCCTTTCAGGCAAAGCCCTGGAGTGGGCCAACGCCATATGGAGTGAAGGAGACGCAACGTTGGACCATTACGCAGAGTTCACCCGTCGCTTTCGAGCAGTTTTCGACCACCTACCTGAGAGTCGAGCGTTGGGTGAACATCTGTTCCACCTGAGGCAGGGGACGAGGAACACACAGGATTTCGCTTTGGACGTGTGAGTTCCATCCCCCAAGCACCACCACTCCGACACCCATGGAGCTGGGAGGTGCTGCACTTTGGGCGACCGGAGGAGGGGCCATTCCCTGCACCATCTGTGGCCGCAGAGGGCATACTGCTGGTTGGTGCTGGGGGGGTTCCTCAGGGAGTCACCCCAGGTGAGTCAGCACCAGGCTCACCCAGAGCCCCCTGTTGCTCACATGTATGTGTTAGTTACATTTCCTGAGTTTTCCCCGCATTCCCAGCATAAGGCGCTCGTAGATTCAGGCAGAGCTGGGAATTTTAATGACCGTTCATTTTCCCATAGTTTAGAGATTCCCCTTGTTCCTGTGGATATGCACTTCCCTGTGCACACCCTAGATAGTCGACCATTAGGGTCAGGGCTGATTAGGGAGGTCACCACTCCACTAAGCATGGTTACGCAGGAGGGTCACAAGGAGAGAATCAGTCACGTCCTTATTGATTCTCCTGCGTTTCCCGTGGTGCTGGGCCTACCCTTCATGGCCTGTGATGACCCCACTATTTCGTGGCAACAGAGGGCTCTCAAGGGGGTGGTCACGGGAGTGCTCAGGGAGGTGTGTGGGGGTTTCCATCGGTGCGACTACTGTGGAAAGTCCAGACCCGGTCTCCACCGTGTGCAGCCCCTCAGAATATGCTGATTTGGCTCTCACCTTCTGCAATCCCCCATCGATGGGGGGATTGTGCGATACATCTCCTGGTAGACGCAGCATTTCCCAGGAGTCACATGTATCCACTGTCAAAGGAGGAGACGGCGGCTATGGAAACACATGTCTCCGAATCCCTGGGGCAGGGATACATTCGGCCCTGCACTTCACCTGCCTCCTCGAGTTAATTTTTGTGAAGAAGAAGGATGCAAGGCCAGTGGTTAAGGTGCTGTGCCATCAGCAGTGCGTGCTAACAAAGGTTGCCAGGTGCACAGTGTTTCCTCCGACACATTGGTGCGGCTGGCTTCCGGGTTGGATGCGCGCTGTGTTAAGAAGCAGTGCGGCTAGGTTGGGTTGTGTATCGGAGGACGCATGACTTTCAACCTTCGTCTCTCCCAAGCCTGTACGGGAGTTGTAGCGATGAGACAAGATAGTAGCTAATACAACAATTGGACACTACGAAATTGGGGAGAAAAAGGGGTAAAATTCAACAACAACAAAAAAATTACAAAAGAAGAAGGATGCAGGTGGAAGACCGCATTTAGTACCACCTCAGGGCACTATAAGTACCTCATCATGCCGTACGGGTTGATGAATGCTCCATCAGTCTTCCAGGCCTTTGTTGACAAAATTTTCCGGGACCTGCACGGGCAGGGTGTAGTGGTGTATATCCACGACATTCTGATATGCTCCGCTACACGCGCCGAGCATTTGTCCCTGGTGCGCAGGGTGCTTGGTCGACTGTTGGAGTATCAAATCAAATCAAATCAAATTGTATTTGTCACATACACATGGTTAGCAGATGTTAATGCGAGTGTAGCGAAATGCTTGTGCATCTAGTTCCGACAATGCAGTAATAACCAACAAGTAATCTAATTAACGATTCCAAAACTACTGTCTTATACACAGTGTAAGGGGATAAAGAATATGTACATAAGGATATATGAATGAGTGATGGTACAGGGCAGCATAGGCAAGATACAGTAGATGGTATCGAGTACAGTATATACATATGAGATGAGTATGTAAACAAAGTGGCATAGTTAAAGTGGCTAGTGATACATGTATTACATAAGGATGCAGTCGATGATATAGAGTACAGTATATACGTATGCATATGAGATGAATAATGTAGGGTAAGTAACATTATATAAGGTAGCATTGTTTAAAGTGGCTAGTGATATATTTACATCATTTCCCATCAATTCCCATTATTAAAGTGGCTGGAGTTGAGTCAGTGTCAATGTCAGTGTGTTGGCAGCAGCCACTCAATGTTAGTGGTGGCTGTTTAACAGTCTGATGGCCTTGAGATAGAAGCTGTTTTTCAGTCTCTCGGTCCCAGCTTTGATGCACCTGTACTGACTTCGTCTTCTGGATGATAGCGGGGTGAACAGGCAGTGGCTCGGGTGGTTGATGTCCTTGATGATCTTTATGGCCTTCCTGTAACATCGGGTGGTGTAGGTGTCCTGGAGGGCAGGTAGTTTGCCCCCGGTGATGCGTTGTGCAGACCTCACTACCCTCTGGAGAGCCTTACGGTTGAGGGTGGATCAGTTGCCGTACCAGGCGGTGATACAGCCCGCCAGGATGCTCTCGATTGTGCATCTGTAGAAGTTTGTGAGTGCTTTTGGTGACAAGCCAAATTTCTTCAGCCTCCTGAGGTTGAAGAGGCGCTGCTGCGCCTTCTTCACGATGCTGTCTGTGTGAGTGGACCAATTCAGTTTGTCTGTGATGTGTATGCAGAGGGACTTAAAACTTGCTACCCTCTCCACTACTGTTCCATCGATGTGGATAGGGGGGTGTTCCCTCTGCTGTTTCCTGAAGTCCACAATCATCTCCTTAGTTTTGTTGACGTTGAGTGTGAGGTTATTTTCCTGACACCACACTCCGAGGGCCCTCACCTCCTCCCTGTAGGCCGTCTGTCAAGACCTGTATGTCAAGGCTGAGAAATGTCTGTTCTTCCAACAGTCCTTCTCCTTCCTAGGGTACCGCATTTCCACTTCAGGGGTGGAGATGGAGAGTGACTGCATTTCAGCCATGCGTAATTGGCCGACTCCCACCACGGTAAAGGAAGTGCAGCGTTTTCTAGGGTTTGCCAATTACTACCGGAGGTTTATCCGTGGTTTTCGTCAGGTTGCTGCTCCCATTACCTCACTGCTAAAGGGGGGACCTGTGCGGCTGCAGTAGTCGGCTGAGGCGGACAGGGCTTTTGGTCCCTTGAAGGCTCTGTTTACCTTGGCTCCCGTGCTGGCTCATCCGGATCCCTCTTTGGCGTTCATAGTGGAGATGGACGGGTCCGAGGCTGGGATAGGAGCCGTGCTCTCTCAGCGCTTGAGCACGCCACCAAAGCTCTGCCCCTGTGCTTTCTTTTCAAGGAAGCTCAGCCCGGGGGAGTGAAACTATGATGTAGGGGACCGGGAGCTGTTGGCTGTTGTCAGGCTCTGAAGGCGTGGAGACATTGGCTTGAGGGGGCTAAACACCCTTATCTCATCTGGACTGACCACCGCAATCTGGGGTACATCCGGGCGGCGAGGAGACTGAACCCTCGCCAGGCAAGGTGGGCTATGTTTTTTACCCGTTTTGCTTTCACGCTGTCCTACAGACCAGGTTCCCAGAACGCTAAGGCAGAAGCACTGTCCCGGATGTATGACACAGAGGAGCGGTCCATGGATCACACTCCCATACTTCCGGCCTCCTGCCTGGTGGCACCGGTGGTGTGGGACCTGGACGCGGACATTGAGCGGGCACAGAGCCCACTCCCCCCCAGTGTCCAGCCTGTACATTCCGTCTGCTGTCCGCGACCGTTTGATCTATTGGGCCCACACGTCACTCTCCTCTGGTCATCCTGGTATCGGTCGGACGGTGCGTTGCCTTAGTGGGAAGTACTGGTGGTCCACCTTGGCCAAGGACGTGAGGGTTTATGTTTCCTCCTGCTCGGTGTGCGCACAGTGCAAGGCTCCAAGGCACCTGCCCAGAGTGAAGTTACAAGGGAGCTGGCTAGCTGTCTAAATCGCCGTGACCCCCAACCAACCTCTCCACTCACTGGACCCTTTTGATCACTCGACTAAGCATGCCTCTCCTTAATGTCAATATGTCTTGTCCATTGCTGTTCTGGTTAGTGTTTATTGGCTTATTTCACCGTAGAGCCTCTAGTCCTGCTCACTATACCTTATCCAACCTATTAGTTCCACCACCCACACATGCAATGACATCTCCTGGTTTCAATGATGTTTCTAGAGACAATATCTCTCTCTTCATCACTCAATGCCTAGGTTTACCTCCACTGTATTCACATCCTACCATACCTTTGTCTGTACATTATACCTTGATGCTATTTTATCGCCCCCAGAAACCTCCTTTTACTCTCTGTTCCAGACGTTCTAGACGACCAATTCTTATTGCTTTTAGCCGCACCCTTATTCTACTCCTCCTATGTTCCTCTGGCGATGTAGAGGTGAATCCAGGCCCTGCAGTGCCTAGCTCCACTCCTATTCCCCAGGCGCTCTCTTTTGACTACTTCTGTAACCGTAATAGCCTTGGTTTCATGCATGTTAACATTAGAAGCCTCCTCCCTAAGTTTGTTCTATTCACTGCTTTAGCACACTCTGCCAACCCGGATGTTCTAGCTGTGTCTGAATCCTGGCTTAGGAAGACCACCAAAAATTCAGAAATTTTAATTCCAAACTACAACATTTTCAGACAAGATAGAACTGCCAAAGGGGGCGGTGTTGCAATCTCCTGCAAAGATAGCCTGCAGAGTTCTGTCCTACTAAAAATCCACCTCTCTAAAAACAAGTATCTCACCGTTGCCGCCTGCTATAGACCACCCTCTGCCCCCAGCTGTGCTCTGGACACCATATGTGAACTGATTGCCCCCCATCTATCTTCAGAGCTCATGCTGCTAGGCGACCTAAACTGGAACATGCTTAACACCCCAGCCATCCTACAATCTAAACCTGATGCCCTCAATCTCACACAAATTATCAATGAACCTACCAGGTACCTCCCCAAAGCCTTAAACACGGGCACCCTCATAGATATCATCCTAACCAACTTCCCCTCTAAATACACCTCTGCCGTCTTCAACCAAGATCTCAGTGATCATTGCCTGCATCCGTAATGGGTCAGCGGTCAAACGACCTCCACTCATCACTGTCAAACGCTCCCTGAAACACTTCAGCGAGCAGGCCTTTCTAATCAACCTGGCCGGGGTATCCTGGAAGGATATTGATCTCATCCCGTCAGTAGAGGATGCCTGGATATTTTTTTAAAATGCCTTCCTAACCATCTTAAATAAACATGCCCCATTCAAGAAATGTAGAACCAGGAACAGATATAGCCCTTGGTTCTCCCCAGACCTGACTGCCCTTAACCAACGCAAAAACATCCTATGGCGTTCTGCATTAGCATCGAACAGCCCCCGTGATATGCAGCTGTTCAGGGAAGCTAGAAACCATTATACACAGGCAGTTAGAAGAGCCAAGGCTTGCTTTTTCAAGCAGAAATTTGCTTCCTGCAACACTAACTCAAAAAAGTTCTGGGACACTGTAAAGTCCATGGAGAATAAGAACACCTCCTCCCAGCTGCCCACTGCACTGAAGATAGGAAACACTGTCACCACTGATAAATCCACCATAATTGAGAATTTCAATAAGCATTTTTCCACCTGACTACTCCTACCCCGGTCAACAGCACTGCACCCCCCAACAGCAACTCGCCCAAGCCTTCCCCATTTCTCCTTCTCCCAAATCCATTCAGCTGATGTTCTGAAAGAGCTGCAAAATCTGGACCCCTAGAAATCAGCCGGGCTAGACAATCTGGATCCTTTCTTTCTAAAATTATCTGCCGAAATTGTTGCCACCCCTATTACTAGCCTGTTCAACCTCTCTTTCGTGTCGTCTGAGATTCCCAAAGATTGGAAAGCTGCTGCTGTCATCCCCCTCTTCAAAGGGGGGGACACTCTTGACCCAAACTGCTACAGACCTATATCTATCCTACCATGCCTTTCTAAGGTCTTCGAAAGCCAAGTCAACAAACAGATTACCGACCATTTCGAATCTCACCATACCTTCTCTGCTATGCAATCTGGTTTCAGAGCTGGTCATGGGTGCACCTCAGCCACGCTCAAGGTCTTAAACAATATCTTAACCGCCATAAATAAGAAACATTACTGTGCAGCCGTATTCATTGATCTGGCCAAGGCTTTCAACTCTGTCAATCACCACATCCTCATTGGCAGACTCGACAGCCTTGGTTTCTCAAATGATTGCCTCGCCTGGTTCACCAACTACTTCTCTGATAGAGTTCAGTGTGTCAAATCGGAGGGTCTGCTGTCTGGACCTCTGGCAGTCTCTATGGGGGTGCCACAGGGTTTAATTCTTGGACGGACTCTCTTCTCTGTATACATCAATGAGGTCGCTCTTGCTGCCGGTGAGTCTCTGATCCACCTCTATGCAGACGACACCATTCTGTATACTTCCGGCCCTTCTTTGGGCACTGTGTTAACCTGTTACTCCTACCCCCTACTTTTTCGAACATTCTGTTAAAAATCGCGCAACATTTCAGCGCCCTGCTGCTCATGCCAGGAATATAGTATATGCATATGATTAGTATGTGTGGATAGAAAACACTCAGACGTTTATAAAACTGGTTAAATCACTGCTGTGACTATAACAGAACGTGCGTTTCATCGAAAAGTGCAGGAAAATCTGATCACTGAAAATGGAAATAAATATCCATGCGCCCCTTCCAGGAATTGTTCAAGGGGAACCGAATTAAATGAGGCCGAGGTTGCAGTACCTACAGCTTCCACATGATGTCTAGAGTCTTGTCATTTGCTTCGGCTACACACACATTCATGTAAGGAATGGAATTAAGAATATATACATATATGGACGAGCGATGTCAGAGCGGCATGGACTAAGATACAGTATAGAATACACTATATACATATGAGATGAGTCATGCAAAATATGTAAACATTATCAAAGTGACTAGTGTTCCATTTATTAAAGTGGCCAGTGATTTCTAGTCTATGTCTATAGGCAGCAGCCTCTAATGTGCTAGTGGTGGCTGTTTAACAGTCTGATGGCCTTGAGAATCTGTTTTTCAGTCTCCCGGTCCCAGCTTTGATGCACCTGTACTGACCTCTCCTTCTGGATGATAGTGGGGTGAACAGGCAGTAGCTTGGGTGGTTGATGTCCTTGATGATCTTTTTGGCCCTCCTGTGACATCGGGTGCTGTAGGTGTCCTGGAAGGTGGGTAGTTTGCCCCCGTTAATGCGTTGGGCAGACTGCACCACCTTCTGGAGATCCTTGAGGTTACGGGCGGTGGAGTTGCCGTACCAGGTGGTGATACAGCCTGACAGGATGCTCTCAATAGTGTATCTGTAATAGTTTGTGAGGGGTTTAGGTGCCAAGCCAAATTTCTTCAGCCTCCTGAGGTTGAAGAGGCATCGGTTCTCCATTGCAGTCCCGTCAATGTGGATAGGGATGTTTTCCATCTGCTGTTTCCTGAAGTCCATGACCAGCTCCTTAGTTTTGTTGACATTTAGGGGGCGGTTATCTTCCTGGCACCACTCCACCAGGGCTCTCACCTCCTCCCTGTAGGATGTCTCGCCATTGTTGGTAATCAGGCCTACTACTGTTGTGTCTCTGTTGTGTCGTCTTCAAACTTGATGATTGAGTTGGAGGTGTGCATGGCCACGCAGTCATGGGTGAACAGGGAGTACAGGAGGGGGCTGAGCACGCACCCCTGTGTTGAGGATCAGAGAGATGGAGATGTTGTTTCCTACCTTCCTTTCCTTACAATTATAATTTGGACATGTGTACGTTCCTACCTTCACCACCTGGGGGGCGGCCCATCATGATGTTCAGGACCCAGTTGCACAGGGTGGGGTTCAGACCCAGGGCCCCGAGCTTAATGCTTGGAGGGTACTATACGCTTGGAGGGTACTTAACGCTTGGAGGGTACTATGGTGTTGAAGGCTGAGCTATAGTCAATGAACATCATTCTTACATGGATATGCCTCTTGTCCAGGTTGTTAAGATTGTACTGATCATAATGAGCTAATGCTACAGGCTATGTTAAAACTTTTGATTTTTAAAAACGTTTTATTTTCTAACAATAGTTTAAATTGTGTTGTGTTCCACCTTGTTGTTAATTCAAATAGAAGTAGCCCATTTCAGTGTTGCGGACAATTTAAGTTTGATGCTCTTCGAGGAAAGCACTTTCCCATTTATTCTGCACATCAAGTATGCAGACATTTGCTCAGTCTTGCTCAAATTGGCACATTTTCTGTCTGGCGCTCGCATTGCCTCCATTGTTGTTTTCCTTACAATTATAATTTGGACATGTGTACGTTCCTATCAAAGTAAGTGGCTTAGTTTCTGTGTATCGTGTTGTCGTTTCTACTGTAACATGTGGTATGTATGTTTGGAGCATAATGTATTTACAGTTTGATTCACATTTTCAAGAACTGGTGAAAAATAATGTATTCTGATTATTGCATAGATTATAATGGACACCTATGATGTGTGTAAAATGCTTTTTAAAGGTTGTACTGACTTTAAGAGCTAAATCTAAGCAATTTGACAGCTATGTGTGGCGCCAAGTTTGTTGAAATATTACAATGCATTCTGGGTATTACGTAAACGTCTGTCAGACCAAAGATGTAATAATGAGGTGAAGGTATGGTTCACTCATCTTTCGAGGGAACTTCCGGAAGTGAATGAAGGGAAGTGAATGATCATAGACAACACACCCCCTTCAACATGCGTACTGAAAATAGACCAAACTCATCTTGTCTCCTCTTATTATCTTTGGTTGACGCGAAAAAACAAACATGGTGGCGCTACCCATCGTCTGATTACTTTTGATTTCTTGAAAGTGTTTTATTCAATTATTTTGATCAATGTTGAGCTCACCCGTGATGTGATTAATTCTAAATAGTAATTGCTATTATCAAATTCATATTGTAGTTTCTGTCAGCTGAGAGTTATCTAAATATGACCGCTTGTGTTACGTCAATCTTTCTTCAGTTAGCGCTAGGACTGATGTAGCCTACATTTTAATAAGTGTTCTAATAACACCGGTTTGAGCATACGCTGCAGGCACCACTGTAGAATAATCACACCTGTTTGTTGGTACATATGAAAAGGTTAAATTAATCCTTTTTAAGGTGTATCATTATTATAGGGCTGCGAAAACCCATAGCTGAATGGCTTCAAACTGAGCATTTCTCACCATTTATTTACAGAGAGCAATTTCCGTTTTATAACAGGTAGTGTCCATTTATTTACCGTAGTGTGTTGATTAAGTATTGCTTTCTTTAGTGGAAATAAAGTATATGTATAAAAATGCCAAAAATGTATCAACATTCACCATTCAAATACCTTCATTGTTACCCAATTATTTTCAAAGCTGTATTTTTTTCTCCAATCGGGCAACCATCATAAAATGTATAAAATGCATTATGAAAGAAATGTACACAAAAAAGTGGAGTGTTGTATTAAATGCATTATGACTACAAGTGTACCAGTATTCCAAAGTATTAAGCTAAAACAATCATAGAAAACAGTATTGGCATTTAATCAATTTAAAAAACACTTAAGACTACTATTATATTATAATTATTTCAGGCAACCTGGTTGTCTAACAATATTGAATTGATAACACGTTTATTTATCTAAATAAATGTGGGACACAAAAAAAAGCAATGTCGAACACCATTGGCCATATTGCATTGTTCTAATAACTTTCAAAAGATTGTTCTGAAGTTTGCACCAAACTTCTTCCATGGTTGAAGTCACATAAAAAAAAGTGTATTTTCACACAAATTAAGCCACACAAAAATGCTGTCATGATGTGGCCCTCTTTGGGTATAGCGAGTGGCTTCCCCCTCTCTCCTTCCAACACCCAGGTTGTGTTATCTCAGGTCATAAAAAGAAACACATAGAGGGAACAAAGGAACTTCTTCTACATCTCAGAACTTGAGAACTGAACAATATCCATGTTTTGGAGAATGTGTAAACAGTCGGTGGAGAAGCCAGCTATGACCATTTTGTTTCATGTTTGTGACCTCATGAAAGACAATACAGCCACATTACCATAACTATGTTTATACAGGAGCCTCCATTATGAGGTTTGCATCTAATTATGGTATAAAATGAATGACTAAAGATGAAACTATTTGTGAAATTATGTAATGTGATTTTAAACTGTTAATGTGAGAGAATTTTATTCCCTTTAAAGTTTAACTAAGTCATTGGCCCGCCTCCATGAGCATCGACATGATCTGGCTCATGGGACAGCCTTTTTCTACTGTTAGGAATAAATCCCCCACCTGAAGAAATCCTCTTGAGACCATGCGTACCTCGATCACCGAGGGGGCGAAGGTTTGAGTAGAGACCACAAAACCTTAGTATAAGCTATGGTTGTAATGGTTGTTGAATTCCTAAACATGGAAATGGTTCAACTCTAGACTATCGATCCTGGCAGAATAAGAGCAAATCTTAGATACTAATTACTAGTCTGCAGCTAGAAATTATGTCAACCTAACTGCCGAAACATCTATCCTATAAGGACATTTCTGAATGGTACTCTGAAGTATCCATTCCAACCATGAAATACTTCAGGAAAGCAGAGAGAGAGATTCCAACAGAGATCACCATGTCACACTGAGTGCAAATATATATATTGATTGCAATTATTCCCGAATAAATGAGCATTCACGTGCAAAAGATTAGCATTTCAATTAATATAATTATCAACTGTGTAGTGACTCTTTTGTCTTTCCCACCCTTCTCAGTCCACACCCACTTCCCTTTGTCCAACAAGCCGTCATATCGGCTTAGCCCAATAGGGAACCTCCCCTATCATTTTCTTGTAACCATATATTGTTTGTTTATGCATTTCTGTGATTATTTAGTTAGTAAACAAATGATTAAGACAATTGATGTATGGATGATTCATAGAAAAAGCTGGGTTCGTGCAGATAACCAACAATTTACGACGTTTGGAATGAGACTAACATGAGGTAAATAATAATGAATGAATTAGAAGACTAATTGATCAGATATTAAGGAAAATTATTATTAGGAAAATTATAATTTTGTAATCTGAAGATTTTCCTTGGTGCCCCGACTTCCTAGTTAATTACATTTACATGATTCTTTTAATCACGTAATAATAATTACAGAGGATTGATTTGATGAAATAACAACTGGACTCACTCATATCTCTGGACTTGTTGGATGTTGTGCGTGCCCAAAGTGAGTTGTGTGACATTTGTGTATTATTCTTCATAGTTACTACTATTGCCTATTGTATGTTGTCCCTCTTAGTTTACTGTGTTGTGTAATACTTTGCAGGCGGCATAAGCAAGCTATACAGTCTTTTGACATTTATTACTGCTAATATTCTGTAAGATTCTGTATCTGTGCGTTTGTGCCTTGGTGTATTCATTGGGTATGTGTGTATTCATTACCTCTGTTTCTGTCCATTTAATAAACCACTACCATTCCACTACCTCTCCTACTTTTCATATCCATGTACATCCCCATGTGTATTCCCATGTTGATCTTCTCTTGTGTCTGTTATGGTGTCTGTTAACGCTTTATTCCTCTCTGTCAGTGAGTTACAAACAAGTCAAATACAGTAGAGCCAGATCGCTCTCTATCAGTGGTAATGACCTCCATCTTAGCTGATCCATACTGCAAACCATCTTTTCTGTGATAACGTTTTTGGTATAGATCAAATAGGGTTTAAATGAACTATTTTCATAGTTCCTTACTCATGATGGTTAATTCGTGTGTACCACTTTAAGAGCATCTTGCAACTCTGCAAAATTTTTTATTTTTAGCTCAGGTAAAATTGGTCTTATTTTGAACAGTTTGGCCTAGAGAAGAGCAGTTTTCTACATTGTAAAGCAATGCTCTGTTTTTTTTCTATGGTGAAGCTAAGGGTGTTTTCACACTTGGTCCCTTTCAGACAGTTTTGGTGAACTCAGTGTGGTCCCCTTACATTTTTGTGCGGTGTGAACACGTTGTGCTCCATCATGCGCATGTTGATTTTATCCATCCACACCAGATGCGATCAGGACACGCAGGTTGATATAACCACACAAACTATTCATTTGGGGACAGGTCGAAACGCATTAAACATTTCATGGGAATTTAGTTAGCTTGCTGCTGCTAGCTAATTTGTCCTGGGATATAAAAATTGTGATGTTATTTAGTTCCCCGAAATGCACAAGGTCCTCTACTCCTCCTTCAGTCTTCTTCTTCTTCTTTGGACTTTGTATGGCAGTTGGCAACCAACTACCACCAACTAGACTGGATTGTGGACCTCAGTTAATCTTTAAATCAACCACATGGGTATATGCTCCTAAAAAACAATGAGGAGATGGGAGAGGCGGGACTTGCAGTGCGTCATATGTCAAAAATAGAACCAAGTCATATTTTAGCGCTTGGCTATGCAGACGCTCATTGGCGCAAGTGAGCAGTTTTGATTAAATGACTGAACAAATATTTGTACATTTATTTTGCAATGCTCGCGCACGTCATAAGAGCGGTGTGGTCAGCATGTAATAACCCTTCAAATTGGTGCCACAAACTAGAGAAGATGATGTGAAGGTTTGCAGGTAAATACGTGTGCATTTTTTGGACATTGATTAGAGATTGTCAAGGATGCAGAGAAATGCCAAAATATGTGTGGAGTTTTGTACTGACAAGATGTTCAGATTATTATTTTTGCAACATTTAATCTATAGGGTACAAAAGAGCTTCATGGGCTGTTAATTTGTTTGTGGTGTTTGAATAATGTGAGAAAACTACAAAAAAAATTGGTTACTGGTGAGGATCACAATGATAACATAGTTCACACAATCGATGCTAGCTCATTATAATAATAATAATACCCCAAAAAATAATAATAGTAGCCAAATACGCAAAGTAGGATATTGCAAGGACATAGGATATTTCTACCTTTGTCTATTTAGGCTATAGAATGAACTTCAGGCTGCAGCAAAACTAGTCAGGCTATTCAGATGACCAACCAAATTCTTGTGTGGGGTTGATGGTAATTTATACTGAACAAAAATAACACAACATGCAACAATTTCAAAGATTTTACTAAGTTACAGTTCATATAAGGACATCAGTCAATTGAAAGAAATACATTAGGTACTAATCTATGGATTTCACATGACTGGGCATGGATACACCCACTGGGGAGCCAGGCCCAGCCAATCAGAATGAGTTTTTCCCCACAAAAAAGCTTTATTACAGACAGAAATACTCCTCAGTAGTATTTGCAGGAATTGAGTGTGTTTGTGTGTTGGACCTGCAGAGTCAAGAGGATGGGCAGATGTCTGGCCCCCTAGTAACCTCCATGGAAACCTATCAGAACACAGGTCAGGAAGAGTTTGAGAGGCAGGTTTAAGGAACCCCATAGGCTCTCAGGCTCTGGTTGTGGGGATGGGAAGTGAAGTGTGCAGTTCAGAGTTGTGAGGTGCTGACAACAGTCACCGGCAGGGAATTTGTAAAAACCACAACATTTATTATTAGGGACATTTTAGGTGTGCAGCAGATTTTGTTTAACTCAAGGTGTTCCACTGTTAGAACAAGGTTGGGAACCACTGAAATAGAGTACAGTACAATACAGTAAACTCAACTCTAGTGTGCTCTACTGGGTACTGTACTGATTATTGGCCCAGCGTCATCCGAGTGGGTTAGGGTTGGGCTGGGGCAGGCCGTCATTGTCAATAACAATTTATTCTTAACTGACTTTCCTAGTTAAATATGTGTGAAATTTAAAAAAATTAAAGGGCTGTAACAGTTTTTAAAATGTATTTTTTATTTAACCAGGCAAGTCAGTTAAGAACAAAAACTTATTTAGAATTACGGCCTAGGAACAGTGGGTTAACTGCCTTGTTCAGGGGCATAACATCATCTTACCTCTGGGATTCGATCTTGCAACCTTTTGGTTACTGGCCCAACTCTCTAACCACTAGGCGACCTGCCGCCCCACTGTTCATCGTATGTAACCATGTAGGTGGTGGGAATTATCAGTTAAGTTGAAAATACCAGTTGGATGACCTCAATGAAAACACAGATTGGCTAATGGCCGACAAGCTGTCTCAACCATAAACTAGAAGTACAGCTAACATGCTTGTAAACAAATAATAGAATTCAAAAACCACATTAATAGATTGATTTTTATAAATATTGTTTTGTTATTAAATGTAACTGTCGTAAATCATTTTACAGAGGCCATTTCCTTAGGTGATGTCAGAGGTCACTATGAGGGAGAAGTGAGTGCTCAGGATGATAGACACGTTTCCCACTTGTAATTAAAAGTTTGAGGGCCATTCAAGTGGATTTTTCCCAGTCAAATGTGGTAAATTCCCACTATCCACTTGGATACGAACACACCACGACACTGCTTCCTTCAGTGCCAGATGGGCACTTGTGACTCATAAAGAGGGCTGTGTCTGTAGCACAGTACATCTCCCACTCCGGGTAATGTGATGGGCTGTCACTGTTAAGTAAGCGTGCATTGCCCAATTAATTGAAAACTTCAGCTTTGGTTTGCTTTTATATAGAGAGGGTACTACCGGTTTGCTGAAATGGGTGCAAAATGGGAAATTCGTAATGTGGCTCGTGTACTTTCACAAGGTGCTGAAACCCCATATTCTCAAAAAACGATAATGGGGACACATCCACTATAAATCATTTTATTTAACCTTTATTTCAAACAAGGAACATACTTTTTTTCCCCAAGGTATCTTTTACAGCTGGGCCCTGCGTATACACATACAGTTTAGGTACAATGATTAAGAAACTACACAAGACAAACAAAACCATCACAGATAACACAAGAAAATACAGCCGCAGATTATTACATTTACACATAGGGGAATAACCTAACAGCACAAGAACTTGCATTACCCGAAGCAGTAACAAGCAATACAAAAATAAAAATGCTCCAACAAATGTTTAAATTGGGCAACAAGGGGGACAAGAGTCTCAAGTTTAAGTTTAGTCTGCAGGCTATTCCATAAGCAAGGAGCATAACAGGAAAAGGCAGCCTTAACCAACTCTGTGAAAATCGCATGGGCCTCAAGTGTAATCCATGCTTGAGACCTGGTTTTAGGAATTATAATTCTCATGTTGAGTGATGATAAATACAAAGGTAGTTTATTCAGAAGTGCTTTATAGACAAACACTAGAGCATGTTGTTCTTGTCTCATGTACAGCGAAGTCTAACCCAATTTTTGATTTAAAACACAGTTATGGGTTCTGTAGCTAGCACCCTGTAACAGCTTTCTTCCTGGGAAGGAGAGGACCAAAGCACAGCGTGGTGAGTGTTCATCTTATTTAATAATAAATCCAAACTGAACACTTAAATTACAAAACAACAACTGTGAAAACAGTCCTATCTGGTACAAAGACAGGAAACAATCACCCACAAACCCCAACACAAAACAAGCTACCTAAATATGGTTCCCAATCAGAGACAATGACTAACACCTGCCTCTGATTGAGAACCATATCAGACCATACATAGAAACGGACAAACTAGACACACAACATAGAATGCCCACCCAGCTCACGTCCTGACCAACACTAAAACAAGGAAAACACAAAAGAACTATGGTCAGAACGTGACACACCCGTAATAAACCTAAGTGCGCAATGATAAGTAACATCCAGCGATTTAAGTGTGGATGTCGTAGTATGCATGTAAATGATATCCCCACAATCTATAACAGACACAAAAGTATCTTGCACAATTTATCTTCTATTTGTTGTGGACAAACATGTCCTGTTTCTATAGAGGAAGCTTGATTTTTAGCCGTTTATAAAGTTTGTAAACATGCATTTTAAAAGACAGGGATGTGGCTGGATGATAAAACTAAGTATTTATATGCAGAGACCTGATTATTTTGAGAGCCATCTAATCTCAAAAGTGCAAGTGGTTTTTCAACCAACCTACCCTTGTAATATCTTAAAATCTGTCTCCAATTGTGATAATGCTTGGTCAGCCATTGCAGCGATAGAGTACATGACAGTGTCATCAGCATATTAATTCATTTTACACTTTCTTATCTCATCCCGATATTGTTTATGTAGAGAGTGAACAGTAATGGACCAGGTATAGAACCTTGTGGACCCCTTTAACCAACTCCAATGTCTCCGACTGGATGACGTCAACTCTATCCTTTAATCCTTTAGATAGTCATGATACCAACGACAGACATCCGATCCCAGTGCTATTAACGACAGCTTACCCAATAGAATACAATGGTCTACAGTGTCAAAAGCTTTAGACAAATCTATGAACAAGGGGCCACAGCACTTTCAATTATCTAGGGCATTAGTAATATAATTTACAACATGTACAGTGGCCGTAGTGGTACTGTGTTTAGGTCTGAAGCCAGATTGATTGCTAGAAAGAGTATTGTTAACAGTTAAAAAATATTGTAGTTGCCTATTCACCAATAACGCTTGAATTTTAGTCAAACAGGAGAGCTTATAGATGGGCCGATAATTATCCAATTCACTACCATCACCTCCCTTGAGGAGTGGTAAAACAAAAGCTGTTTTCCAAGCTTTAGGAATCTTACCTACGACTAATGTTTGATTAAAGACATGCGTCACTGCACTAGCAATAATAGGTGTCGCACACTTGAGTAAATATGGATCCAGATTGTCAGCACCTAATGATTTTTTAGAATCTATAGCAGATAGTGCAGATAAGACCTCATCTTCTGTGACTTTTTGAAAATTAATAACCGGCTTACTGTTGTCCACATCAGCTGAAGGCCGAGGGGCTGAAACAATAAAGTGGTCAGGTTGGACATTTATTTTTTCAAAAAGTAAACCAGCAGAAGTAAAATACTTATTTAAAAACATCACAAATTTCAGTTCGGTCACTGATGATCCCAGATTCCGATGTAATTTGCTTCGGCAGGGAAGTCAAGGAGTTTCCTCGTTTAAGTGACTTGACAGTTTTCCAGAATTTAGAGGGATCACCAGCAGACTCTGTCATAGCATCAAGAAAATACCTAGATTTAGCATTTTTATTTCTCCGGACTATTTATTTCTCAATTGCCTAAAAAGCAGCCAACCTTTTTTACTACTAATATTGTAAAATGAACATACACAGAAAAGTATTTAGTCAGCCACCAATTGTGCAAGTTCTCCCACTTAAAAAGATGAGAGAGGCCTGTAATTTTCATCATAGGTACACTTCAACTATGACAGACAAAATGAGAAAAAAAATACAGAAAATCACATTGTAGGATTTTTAATGAATTTATTTGCAAATGATGGTGGAAAATAAGTATTTGGTCACCTACAAACAAGCAAGATTTCTGACTCTCACAGACCTGTAACTTCTTCTTTGACAGCTCTCTGTCGTCCACTCGTTACCTGTATTAATGGCACCTGTTAGAACTTGTTGTCAGAATAAAAGACACCTGTCCACAACCTCAAACAGTCACACTCCAAACTCCACTATGGCCAAGACCAAAGAGCAGTCAAAGGACACCAGAAACAAATTGTGGACATGCACCAGGCTGGGAAGACTGAATCATCTGTAATAGGTAAGCAGCTTGGTTTGAATAAATCAACTGTGGGAGTAATTATTAGGAAATGGAAGACATACAAGACCACTGGTAATCTCTCTCGATCTGGGGCTCCACGCAAGATCTCACCCCGTGGGGTCAAAATTATCACAAGAACGGTGAGCAAAAATCCCAGAACCACACGGGGGGACCTAGTGAATGAAGTAACACACTACGCCGCCAGGGACTCAAATCCTGCAGTGCCATACGTGTCCCCCTGTTTAAGCCAGTACCTGTCCAGGCCCGTCTGAAGTTTGCTAGAGCGCATTTGGATGATCCAGAAGAATATTGGGAGAATGTCATATGGTCAGATGAAACCAAAATATAACTTTTTGGTAAAAACTCAACTCGTCGTGTTTGGAGGACAAAGAATGCTGAGTTGCATCCAAAGAACACCATACCTACTGTGAAGCATGGGGTGGAAATATCATGCTTTGGGGCTGTTTTTCTGCAAAGGGACCAGGACGACTGATCTGTGTAAAGGAAAGAATGAATGGGGCCATGTATCGTGAGATTTTGAGTGAAAACCTCCTTCCATCAGCAAGGGCATTGAAGATGAAACGTGGCTGGGTCTTTCAGCATGACAATGATCCCAAACACATCGCCCGGGCAACGAAGGAGTGGCTTCGTAAGAAGCATTTCAAGGTCCTGGAGTGGCCTAGCCGGTCTCCAGATCTCAACCCCATAGAAAATCTTTGGAGGGAGTTGAAATTCCGTGTTGCCCAGCAACAGCCCCAAAACATCACTGCTCTAGAGGAGATCTGCATGGAGGAATTGGCCAAAACATTTGACCTCTGTCATTGCCAACAAACGGTATATAACAAAGTATTGAGAGAAACTTTTGTTATTGACCAAATACTTATTTTCCACCATAATTTGCAAATAAATTCATTAAAAATCCTACAATGTGATTTTCTGGATTTTTTTTCTTCTCATTTTGTCTGTCATAGTTGAAGTGTACCTATGATAAATTATAGGCCTCTCTCATCTTTTTAAGTGGGAGAACTTGTACAATTGGTGGCTGACTAAATACTTTTTGCCCCACTGTATGTACAGAAAGACTCATGTGAAGGCCAAATTACAGAGGAGGAACTGCTTGATGCAATTGGGGCCTTTAAGGATGGGAATAAATCCAGGGCTGGATGGCATACTAGTGGAAGTATACAAAAACTGTTTTTATATACTCAAAGGACCATTATTAGCATGTTTTAACCACTCCTGGTGGTAGATTATCAGACACGCAACAAGAAGGTCTGATATCATTATTACTGAAACAGGACCCAAGTGGTATATATAAATCAAATCAAATCAAATCAAATGTATTTATATAGCCCTTCGTACATCAGCTGATATCTCAAAGTGCTGTACAGAAACCCAGCCTAAAACCCCAAACAGCAAGCAATGCAGGTGTAGAAGCACGGTGGCTAGGAAAAACTTCCTAGAAAGGCCAAAACCTAGGAAGAAACCTAGAGAGGAACCAGGCTATGTGGGGTGGCCAGTCCTCTTCTGGCTGTGCCGGGTGGAGATTATAACAGAACATGGCCAAGATGTTCAAATGTTCATAAATGACCAGCATGGTCGAATAATAATAAGGCAGAACAGTTGAAACTGGAGCAGCAGCACAGTCAGGTGGACTGGGGACAGCAAGGAGTCATCATGTCAGGTCGTCCTGTGGCACGGTCCTTGGGCTCAGGTCCTCCGAGAGAGAGAAAGAAAGAGAGAATTAGAGAGAGCATATGTGGGGTGGCCAGTCCTCTTCTGGCTGTGCCGGGTGGAGATTATAACAGAACATGGCCAAGATGTTCAAATGTTCATAAATGACCAGCATGGTCGAATAATAGTAAGGCAGAACAGTTGAAACTGGAGCAGCAGCATGGCCAGGTGGACTGGGGACAGCAAGGAGTCATCATGTCAGGTAGTCCTGGGGCATGGTCCTAGGGCTCAGGTCAGTTGAAACTGGAGCAGCAGCATGGCCAGGTGGACAGGGGACAGCAAGGAGTCATCATGTCAGGTAGTCCTGGGGCATGGTCCTAGGGCTCAGGTCCTCCGAGAGAGAGAAAGAAAGAAGGAGAGGATTAGAGAACGCACACTTAGATTCACACAGGACACCGAATAGGACAGGAGAAGTACTCCAGATATAACAAACTGACCCTAGCCCCCCGACACAAACTACTGCAGCAAAAATACTGGAGGCTGGGACAGGAGGGGTCAGGAGACACTGTGGTCCCATCCGAGGACACCCCCGGACAGGGCCAAACAGGAAGGATATAACCCCACCCACTTTGCCAAAGCACAGCCCCCACACCACTAGAGGGATATCTTCAACCACCAACTTACCATCCTGAGACAAGGCTAAGTATAGCCCACAAAGATCTCTGCCACGGCACAACCCAAGGGGGGGCGCCAACCCAGACAGGATGACCACAACAGTGAATCAACCCACTCAGGTGACGCACCCCCTGCAGGGACGGCATGAGAGAGCCCCAGTAAGCCAGTGACTCAGCCCCTGTAATAGGGTTAGAGGCAGAGAATCCCAGTGGAAAGAGGGGAACCGGCCAGGCAGAGACAGCAAGGGCGGTTCGTTGCTCCAGAGCCTTTCCGTTCACCTTCCCACTCCTGGGCCAGACTGCACTCAATCATATGACCCACTGAAGAGATGAGTCTTCAGTAAAGACTTAAAGGTTGACACGGAGTTTGCGTCTCTGACATGGGTAGGCAGACCGTTCCATAAAAATTGAGCTCTATAGGAGAAAGCCCTGCCTCCAGCTGTTTGCTTAGAAATTCTAGGGACAATTAGGAGGCCTGCGTCTTGTGACCGTAGCGTACGTGTAGGAGCAAGCCCATGTAATGCTTTGTAGGTTAGCAGTAAAACCTTGAAATCAGCCCTTGCTTTGACAGGAAGCCAGTGTAGAGAGGCTAGCACTGGAGTAATATGATCAAATTTTTTGGTTCTAGTCAGGATTCTAGCAGCCGTATTTAGCACTAACTGAAGTTTATTTAGTGCTTTATCCGGGTAGCCGGAAAGTAGAGCATTGCAGTAGTCTAACCTAGAAGTGACAAAAGCATGGATTAATTTTTCTGCATCATTTTTGTACAGAAAGTTTCTGATTTTTGCAATATTACGTAGATGGAAAAAAGCTGTCCTCGAAATGGTCTTGATATGTTCTTCAAAAGAGAGATCAGGGTCCAGAGTAACGCCGAGGTCCTTCACAGTAATATTTGAGACGACTGTACAACCATTAAGATTAATTGTCAGATTCAACATAAGATCTCTTTGTTTCTTGGGACCTAGAACAAGCATCTCTGTTTTGTCAGAGTTTAATAGTAGAAAGTTTGCAGCCATCCACTTCCTTATGTCTGAAACACATGCTTCTAGCGAGGGCAATTTTGGAGCTTCACCATGTTTCATTGAAATGTACAGCTGTGTGTCATCCGCATAGCAGTGAAAGTTAACATTATGTTTTCGAATAACATCCCCAAGAGGTAAAATGTATAGTGAAAACAATAGTGGTCCTAAAACGGAACCTTGAGGAACACCGAAATTTACAGTTGATTTGTCAGAGGACAAACCATTCACGGAGACAAACTGATATCTTTCCGATTGATAAGATCTAAACCAGGCCAGAACATGTCCGTGTAGACCAATTTGGGTTTCCAATCTCTCCAAAGGAATGTGGTGATCGATGGTATCAAAAGCAGCACTTAAGGTCTAGGAGCACGAGGACAGATGCAGAGCCCCGGTCCGATGTCATTAAAATGTCATTTACCACCTTCACAAGTGCCGTCTCAGTGCTATGATGGGGTCTAAAACCAGACTGAAGCATTTCGTATACATTGTTTGTCTTCAGGAAGGCAGTGAGTTGCTGCGCAACAGCCTTCTCTAAAAAAAATTGAGAGGAATGGAAGATTCGATATAGGCCGATAGTTTTTTATATTTTCTGGGTCAAGTTTTGGCTTTTTCAAGAGAGGCTTTATTACTGCCACTTTTAATGAGTTTGGTACACATCCAGTGGATAGAGAGCCGTTTATTATGTTCAACATAGGAGGGCCAAGCACAGGAAGCAGCTCTTTCAGTAGTTTAGTTGGAATAGGGTCCAGTATGCAGCTTGAAGGTTTAGAGGCCATGATTATTTTCATCATTGTGTCAAGAGATATAGTACTAAAACACTTGAGCGTCTCTCTTGATCCTAGGTCCTGGCAGAGTTGTGCAGACTCAGGACAACTGAGGTTTGGAGGAATATGCAGGTTTAAAGAGGAGTCTGTAATTTGCTTTCTAATTATCATAATATTTTCCTCAAAGAAGTTCATGTTAAAGATGCAGTCCATTTAAAACATTGGAGACCTCTTACACTTCAGTGTTGTGATGCAACCTATTTATTAAACAATTTATTAATTTTATTAATTTATTAATCAAACAATAATATTAAGGGATTAGAAATCCGTTGCTTAAAAACTAAGGTGTCATTGTACGCTGATGATTAATATTTTATTTTAAAACCACAATTAGAGTCTCTCCACGGCCTCATAGAGGATCTAGATACTTTTGCTATTCTCTCTGGATTAATAAAACCAAATTATGATAAGTGTACTATATTACGTATTGGATCACAAAAAAAAATGCAAATGTTACATAACCATGTAGTTTACCAATAAAATTGTCTGACGGAGATGTGGACATACTCTGTATACAAATCACAAAAGAAAGAAATGATCTCACTCCAATAAATGTTTATAGAAAGTTAGCAAAAATAGATAAGAACTTGCTACCATGTAAAGGAAAATCACTGTCTATTTGTGGAAAAATCATCCTGATTAACTCTTTAGTCATATCACAGTTGACCTATTTGCTTATGGTTTTGCCTACATCTAGTGTCCTGCTTTTTAAATATATAAACATAAAATATTCCATTTTATTTGGAACAGCAAGCCAGATAGAATTAAAAGGGCCTATTTATGTAACGAATATGAATTCGGAGGGCAGAAAGTATTAAATATTAAAGCATTAGACCTCTCACTAAAGGCGTCAGTCATACACTTAAATCAAAACTGGTTCTCTAGTAAATTGGTACAAATGTCTCATCCTATGTTCAAGAAGGGCCTTTTTCCCTTTATTCAGATTACACCGGCCCACTTTCGATTGTTTGAAAAGGAAATCATCTCCAAAATATCTCTATTTTTTAAACAAGCCTTAGAAAGTTGGTTGCAATTTCAGTTTAATCCACCTGAAAAGACAGAACAAATAATACAACAAATATTGTCGTTAAACTCAAATATACTAATTGATTTAAAAAAAAATGTATTTTTCGAAGAAATTTAAAAAATAAAATTAAAATAAAGTATAATTTTTGTGAATTATATCATAAATAGGACTGGTGGAGTTATGTCACAGACACAGACATATGGAAATGTCTGCTCTACCCAAAATTACAACCAATTAATTGCAGCATTACCACAAAAATGGAAGAGGCAAGTAGAAGAGGAAAAAAGTAAGGAACTTGTATGTCGGCCCTGTATTAAAGAACAGAAATGGTTAAAGAAAAGTGTGATATATAAAAACATATACCAATTTCATTTAAGGACCAAAAACTGACAGCTGTGCCATATAAATAGCAAAATAGTTGGGAAGAGACTTTCGATGTACCCATTCCATGGCACATGGTTTATGAATTGATACGCAAAACAATGCCGGATGCAAAACTTCAAATTTTTAAATTTAAATTACTATACAATATTCTTGCAACTAATATAATGTTATATGTATGGGGGATACAATCTTCCCAGCTCTGCAGATTCTGCTGTGAGGAGGCTGAGTCATTAGATCATTTATTTTGGTATTGTCCATATGTAGCTCGTTTTTGGTCACAGGTCCAGGAATGGCTGAAGAATTGCAACATTTGCCTAGAACTAACACTACAGATAGCAATACTGGGTGATTTGAAAAGCCATAGTCAATCAATCAGTAATATAATAATTATTTTAGCAAAAATGTTTATTTTTAATTTACAATCTGTAGAAGCTATGAGATTAGAAAGGTTCAATTCGTTTGTGAAGCATCACAGCACAGTTGAAAAATATATGGCAAATAGAAATCCAAAATGGATTTCAGGACTCCACGACCTTAAGATGCTTCTTACGGAGCCACTCCTTAGTTGCCCTGGCTGTGTGTTTCTGGTCGTTGTCATGCTGGAAGACCCAGCCACGACCCATCTTCAATGCTCTTACTGAGGGAAGGAGGTAGTTGGCCAAGATCTCGCGATACATGGCCCCATCCATCCTCCCCTCAATACGGTGCAGTCGTCCTGTCCCCTTTGCAGAAAAGCATTCCACCTCCGTGCTTTACGGTTGGGATGGTGTTCTTGGGGTTGTACTCATCCTTCTTCTTCCTCCAAACACGGCGAGTTGGAGGTTAGACTGTTTTGGAACAGAAGTTGAAATGTACACAGTGACATCTAGGTTGCATTTAACATATATGACAATACCTCCACCTCTACCCACTCTGTCTGCTCTGTAGACATTATACCCAGCTAACAGAACATCTGAGTCTGGAAAAGAGACACAGAGCCAGGATTCAGATGTAATCAATATGTCAGCATGTGATTGTGAGACCAGTATTTCAATAAAATCTCATTTTTTGATCAAGCTTCTAGCATTCAAATAATAATACCCCTATGCCTGTGTGAGGAAGTGGCAACACAGTACCTTGACAATAGTGTACAATAAAAGTTCATCAAAAGTTTAATCCATGTTAGCAGCACCTGTAGAGATATTTCAAGCTGGGAGGGGAGCAGGGAATCGACCAATTCCAATTATCAACCCCCCTGGCTATACATTGTCAATTGTCATATGCCCTGTATGAGGCTATAGTGAGAGCCAGGCTTGAGGAGAGAATGCTTGTACCATACCCACTCAGATGTAACCCATCCCGGAGAAATACATGGTCAATTTAGGAAAGCTGTAAAAATTTCCAGATATTGTATGCTTATTGAACAACAATAACCTTTAAGCCAGAAGTGTAGCTGGCATATACGACTGAAATTATTATTCGTAGAGCGTGGAGATGTGAGAGGACCTGAAATAATACATTGTTTACCTGATTTAAGCACAGCATGAATCAGTGATTTAAAGTCATTTTTAAGTTGCTCAGATTCCTGTAGTTTAATATCATTTGATCCTACATATGTATAGTGATAGCTGAAGCAGTCGGGTGTTGTCGTGGAAGATTCAGAATTTGTTGGTAACATTTGTACTATGTTTTATATTCATCAAATGTGTGTAAGTTAATTCTCATCAGAATGGTATTGTTGTATAATACTGTGGCGAGGTTGCAGTTATCTGTTCTATGTCAAAACTAAGTTGCATGGGCCACAGAGAGGGGAGAGGTCAAAGTGTCATCATGTGTAAACATATCTTTTACTCCCTACCTTTCCCAGTGGGGAAAGGAAGGTGGCAGTGTCTGGAATCATTCTATGCTCCCTCTAATGTTGTTTCTATCTTAACCTATAGCCTCATTCTCCTCTACGTGAGTTTGTATTTAGAGTGGGTTGTATCTAAATGACAATTTGATATATGCCTGTTGATATGGAGGATTGGTTTATGGTTCTGGGGTTTGGGAAAGGAGATAAAGCTGAACGATGAATTATGTCTATGCTGTCTGACTATGTGTGATCTTTGCTATAAAGGATCCCATTTTGCCATTGTGGGGGAACTCTCAACTTTTCATTAGAGATACTGAACTGTTGAAAGTCAAAATGCTATAGAGCTTATATAATTAAAGATGGACTTAAAGATGGACTTAAAGATAAACTCTGACTTGTGTGTGTGGTTTGCTCCCATGATTTGGTAAATAGAGGAAATTTCCACGACAGTGTTCACTAATGAGTAGTGGGATCATACAGTCAATGCCCTGGATCCGGGCACCCGGGTAACAGATGATCTCTGCTTTCCTAATAAAAACATTTTGAATCATGGATGAGCCCACGATAAGGAGAGTGGGACTACTGCTTGGTAACATTTTGAGTTATCTTCCTCCTAGAAAATTGTTTGGGGCTGGTTTTAGAGCTGTTTCGTTGTCAATTGTTTAGATGGCAGGGTCCACTTGCTTCCGGGCAAAGTTGTTTGTTCCTTTGGGGCCAGCGGCAGAAATCTCAAACTCATTCAATACCCGGTATCTGTTTCCCAGTTCCAAGGCATCACTTTGCCTTGGTGTTTTCCTGCCAAGATGATTTGGTTTCCGTACAGTAATCCATGGCTCCTGAGGTGAAGCAGAGGGAGTGGAGCAGACCATGTGCTTGAGTGTAGCTCCCGGTAATGGCCAAGGCTCTTCTAGCGGGATCAATGTATGTCTCACAGCTGCAGGCTCTTCCAAGGCCGTGGTGACAAGCCATGGGTAAGTGGCTTCGTTCTCCACATTTTTGGAGGACTTAAGCAAAGAGTCAATCAGCTGTTCAGAAACTCTGACAGGTGTGGCAAATCAAGAAAATAATTAAACAGCATGATCATTATACAGGTGCACCCTGTGCTGGGGACAATAAAAGGCCACTCTAAAATGTGCAGTTTTGTCACACAACACAATGCCACATATGCTTCAATTTTTGAGGGAGTGTGCAATTGGCATGCTGACTGCAGGAATCAATCAATCAGTCAATCAAATGTATTTATAAAGCCCTTCTTACATCAGCTGATGTCACGAAGTGCTGTACAGAAACTCAGCCTAAAACCCCAAACAGCAAGCAACGCAGGTGTAGAAGCACGGATAGGATAAACTCCCTAGAAAGGCCAGAACCTAGGAAGAAACCTCGAGAGGAACCAGGCTATGAGGGGTGGCCAGTCCTCCTCTGGCTGTGCTGGGTGTGGAGATTATAACAGAACATGGCCAAGATGTTCAAATGTTCATAGATGACCAGCAGGGTGAAATAATAATAATCACAGTGGTTGTCGAGGGTGCAACAGGTCAGCACCTCAGGAGTAAATGTCAGTTGACGTTACATAGCCAATCATTCAGAGTATCTCTACTGCTTCTGCTGTCTCTAGAAAGTTGAAAACAGCAGGTCTGGGACAGGTAGCACGTCCAGTGAACAGGTCAGGGTTCCATAGCTGCATGCAGAACAATTGAAACTAGAACAGCAGAGAGAGAGAGAGAGAGAGAGAGAGAGAGAGAGAGAGAGAGAGAGAGAGAGAGAGAGAGAGAGAGAGAGAGAGAGAGAGAGAGAGAGAGAGAGAGAGAGAGAGAGAGAGAGAGAGAGAGAGAGAGAGAGAGAGAGAGAGAGAGAGAGAGAGAGAATTAGAATTAGAGAGAGCATACTTAAATTCACACAAGACACTGGATAAGACAGGAGAAATTCTCCAGAAATAACAGACTAACCATAGCCCCCCGACACATAAAATACTGCAGCATAAATACTGGAGGCTGAGACAGGAGGGGTCAGGAGACACTGTGGCCCCATCCGACGATACCCCCCGGACAGGGTCAAACAGGCAGGATATAACCCCACTCACTTTGCCAAAGCACAGCCCCCACACCACTAGTGATGTCAACCACCAACTTACCATCCTGAGACAAGGACGAGTATAGCCCACAAAGATCTACACCACGGCACAACCCAAGGGGGGGCGCCAACCTGGACAGGAAGATCATGTCAGTGACTCAACCCACTTAAGTGACGCCTCCTAGGGACGGCATGGAAGAGCACCAGTAAGCCAGTGACTCAACCCATGTAATAGGTTTAGAGGCAGAGAATCCCAGTGGAAAGAGGGTACTGACCAGGCAGAGAGAGCAAGGGCGGTTCGTTGCTCCAGAGCCTTTCCGTTCACCTTCACACTCCTGGGCCAGACTAAACTCAGTCATAGGACCCACTGAAGAGATCAATCTTCAGTAAAGATTTAAAGGTTGAGACCGAGTCTGCGTCTCTCACATGGGTAGTCAGACCATTCCATAAAAATTGAGCTCTGTAGGAGAAAGCCCTACCTCCAGCTGTTTGCTTAGAAAATCTAGGGACAGTAAGGAAGCCTGCGTCTTGTGACCGTAGCGTACGTGTAGGTATGTACGGCAGGACCAAATCAGAAAGATAGGTAGGAGCAAGCCCATGTAATGCTTTGTCGGTTAGCAGTAAAACCTTGAAATCAGCCCTTAACATAACAGGAAGTCAGTGTAGAAAGGCTAGCACTGGAGTATTATGATCATATTTTCTGGTTCTATTCAAGATTCTAGCAGCCGTGTTTAGCACGAACTGAAGTTTATTTAGTGCTTTATACGGGTAGCCGGAAAGTAGAGCATTGCAGTAGTCTAACTCTAGAAGTGACAAAAGCATGGATTAACTTTTCTGCATCATTTTTGGACAGAATGTTTCTGATTTTTGAAATTTTGAAATGTTAAGTAGATGGAAAAAAGCTGTCATTGAAACATATATTCGGCAAAAGAGAGATCATGGTCCAGAGTAACGCCAAGGTCCTTCACTGTTTTATTTGAGACGACTGTACAACCATCAATATTAATTGTCAGATACAATAGAAGATCTCTTTGTTTCTTGGGACCGAGAACAAGCATCTCTGTTTTGTCCGAGTTTAAAATTAGAACATTTTCAGCCATCCACTTCCTTATGTCTGTAACACAGGCTTCCAGGGAGGGCAATTTGGGGCTTCACCATGTTTCATCGAAATGTACAGCTGTGTGTCGTCCGCATAGCAGCGAAAGTTAACATTATGTTCCCGAATGACATCACCAAGAGGTAAAATATATAGTGAAAACAATAGTGATCCTAAAACGAAGCCTTGAGGAACACCGAAGATTACATTTGATTTGTCAGAGGACAAATCATCCACAGAGACAAACTGATATCTTTCCGACAGATAAGATCTAAACCAGATCAGAACTTTTAGACCAATTTGGGTTTCCAATCTCTCCAAAAGAATGTGGTGATCGATGGTATCAAAAGCAGCCCTAAGGTCAAGGAGCATGAGGACAGATGCAGAGCCTCGTTCTGACGCCATTAAAAGGTAATTTACCACCTTCACAAGTGCAGTCTCAGTGCTATGATGGGGTCTAAATCCAGACTAAAGCTTTCATCAACATTGTTTGTCTTCAGGAAGGCAGTGAGCTGCTGAGCAACAGCTCTTTCTAAAATGTTTTGAGGAATGGGAGATTTGAAATAGGCCGATAGTTTTTCTGGGTCAAGGTTTGGCTTTTTCAAGAGAGGCTTTATTACTACCAGTTTTAGTGAGTTTGGTACACATCCGGTGGATAGAGAGCCGTTTATTATGTTCAACATAGGAGGGCCAAGCATAGGAAGCAGCTTTTTCAGTAGTTTAGTTGGAATAGGGTCCAGTATGCAGCTTGAAGGTTTAGAGGCCATGATTATTTTCATCAATGTGTCAAGAGATATAGTACTAAAAATCTTGAGTGTCTCCCTTGATCCTAGGTCCTGGCAGAGTTGTGCAGACTCAGAACAAGTGAGAGGAATACGCAGATTTAAAGAGGAGACCGTAATTTGCTTTCTAATGATTATGATCTTTTCCTCAAAGAGGTTAATGAATTTATCACTGCTGAAGTGAAAGCTATCCTCTCTTCAGGAATGCTGCTTTTTAGTTGGCTTTGTGACAGTATCGAAAATACATTTTAGATTGTTCTTATTTTCCTCAAACAAGTTGGAAAAATAGGATGATCGGGCAGCAGTGAACGCTCTTCGATACTGCACGGTACTGTCTTTCCAAGATAGTTGGAAGACTTCCAGTTTGGTGTAGCGCCATTTCCGTTCTAATTTTCTTGAAGCTCAGGTATTTTCTGTATACCAGGGAGCAAGTTTCTTACGACAAATGTTTTTTGTTTTTAGGGACGCGACTTCATCTACGATATTGCACAAGGTTAAATTAAGTTCCTCAGTTAGGTGGTTAACTTCATGATGCACCCATCCCGTTAGCGGGATCATTTTCGTCAACATCCGCTGAATTGCAGAGCGCCAAATTCAAATTAAATTACTAAAAAGATGTAATTTTCTTGAAATCACAAGTGCAATATAGCAAAACACAGTTTAGCTTGTTGTTAATCCACCTGGCGTGTCAGATTTCAAAAAATGCTTTTCGGCGAAAGCATACCAAGCATTTATGTAAGGACATCTCTCTCAGCAGACAAAACATTTCAAACAGCTAGCCAAAGTAGATTGGTCACGAAAGTCAGAAAAACAATCAAATGAAAGGCTTACCTTTGATGATCTTCGGCCTTTTGTTCCATAAAAATTATTTTTATATCCAAAATACCTCCATTTGGTTGGCGCATTATGTTCAGAAATCCACAGGCTCGAGCGGTCACGAGCAGGCAGACGAAAATTCCAAATAGTATCCGTAATGTTCGTAGAAACATGTCAAACGTTAATCAAACCTCAGGTTGTTTTTACAATATATAATCGATAATATTTCAACCGGGACTGTAGCTTCTTCAATAGGAGAGAGAGAGAAAATGTCTGCTCCAAGCTGTTGAGCATGCAAAACGCTGCTGGCACGCTGATCTTTCTCGTTAATTTTTCAAAATAAAAGACTGAAACTATGTCTAAAGACTGTTCACACCATGTGGAAGCCATAGAAAAATGAATCTGGTTGATATCCCTTTAAATGGAGTGAAGGCAGGCAATGGAACAGAGAGCTTTCAGGAAAAACAGCACTTCCGGGTTGGATTTTCCTCAGGTTTTCGCCTGCAATATCAGTCCTGTTATACCCATTTGACAGTTTTGGAAACTTTAGAGTGTTTTCTATCCTAATCTGACAATCATATGCTTAATTCTAGATTCTGGGCCTGAGAAATAGGCAGTTTAATTTGGGTACGTTTTTCATCCAAACATCAAAATACTGCCCTCTACACTCAACAGGTTATTTTTGTAGTCCGACGTCCTTGGGTAGGCGGAGGGAGTCTGGAAGGGCATCTAGGAATCTTTGGGTTGTGCGAGAATTTATAGCATGACTTTTGATGATCCTCGGCTGGGGTCTGAGCAGGTTATTTGTTGCGATTGCAAATGTAATAAAATGCTGGTCCAGTATTATGAGGAAAAACATTCAGATCCACAGCATTTATTCCACGGGACAAAACTAGGTCCAGAGCATGACTGTGGCAGTGAGTAGGTCCAGAGACATGTTGGACAAAACCCACTGAGTATGTGGCCCAGGAGACCTGTAAACAGTAGCTATAAAAAGTGATTGAGTAGGTTGCATAGATTTCATGACTAGAAGCTCAAAAGACAAAACATCATTTTGTTTTGTAAATTGAAATTAGGTGTCATAAATGTTAGCAATACCTCCGTCTTTGCGGGATGCGCGGGGATATGGTCAATAGTGTAACCAGGGGGTGAGGCCCCATTTAACACAGTAAATTCATCAGGTTTTAGTCAGGCCAATCACATCAAGATTATGATCAGTGATTAGTTCATTGACTCTAACTGCCTTGGAAGTGAGGGATCTAAGCTTAAGTAGCCCTATTTTGAAATGTGAGGTATCACAACCTCTTTCAATAATGCCAGGAATGGAGGAGGTCTTTATTCCAGTGAGATTGCTAAGGCAAACACCGCCATGTTTAGTTTTTCCCAACCTAGGTCGAGGTACAGACACGGTCTCAATGGTGATAGCTGAGCTGACTACACTGACTGTGCTAGTGGCAGACTCCACTAAGCTGGCAGGCTGGCTAACAGCTCTGACTGTTTCATCCTAACATTGTTGGTGCTGGTGTGGATAACAATGTCCCTATACTCTCTACACTCGCCAGTTTTAGCTTCAGTCAGCACCATCTTCAGATTAACCTTAAAACATCGGTAGCCCTGCCCCCTGGTAAACAGTGTATGATCTTTGGATGATTCATTTTAAGTCTAATACTGCGGGTAATGGAGACGCCAATGACTAGGTTTTTCAATTTGTCAGAGCTAATGGTGTAACGGGAGGAGTAGAGACCAGAGAAGGCTTGGCCTCTGACTCCGACTTGCTGCTTAATGGGGAGAACCGGTTGAAAGTTTCTGTTGGGTGAATGAGCGACACAGGTTGAGCATTTCCTACAGCATTTCCTTCCAGAATACATGAGGAAGTTGTCGGCTGCGGGGACTGTGCAAGGGGATTTATACTACTATCTGTACTTACTGGCGGCACACTGTTTCATCCTTTCCTACACTGAAATTACCCTTGCCTAACGATTGAGTCTGAATCTGGGCTTGCAGCACAGCTACTATCCTCGCCGTAAGGCGATCATTCTCCTGTATAGTACAGCGACTGCAATTAGAAGGCATCATGTTAATGTTACTGTTACTACTTAGCTTCAGCTGGTGGAGGTCCTGACAACCATGTCCAGATAAAGCATCCGGAGTGAAAAAGTTTAATGAAAAATGTTGCGTGTGGGAAAAACTAAAAAAAGATAAACGTAATTAAAAAGTAAAAACCGTGAAGTTGGCAGGTAACAAAGTAAGGTTCGCAAAAAAACTCACAGCAGCACGTAAACAAGTTTACAAGTCTACAAGTTGTGACCAGAAATAACGTTGGATTGGTGAATTCCCACCAGAACTTTTGCCAGAAAATTGAATGTTAATTTCTCTACCATAAGCCATTTTAGAGAATTTGACAGTACGTCCAACCGGCCTCACAACCACAGATCACGTGTAACCACACCAGCCCTGGACCTCCCCATCCAGGTTCTTCACCTGCGGGATCGTCTGAGACCAGCCACCTGGACAGCTGATGAAACTGAGGAGTATTTCTGTCTGCAATAAAGCCCTTTTATTGGGAAAAACTAATTGGCTGGGCCTGGCTCCCCAGTGGGTATGCCTTGCTACCAAGTGGGTGAGCTTATGCCCTCCCAGGCCCACCCGTGGCTGCCCCTGCCTAGTCATGCGAATTCTATAGATTAGGACCTAATGAATACATTTTTATGAATTTCCTTACATGAACTGTAACTCAGTAAAATCTTTGAAATTGATGCATGTTGCGTTTATATTTGTGTTCAGTATTTATTTATTTATTTTTTATTATTATATTTATTATTAAAAATTAAAAAAAACCTGGATAACACTCGCCAGCCCAGCTTCCCTGCCCATCCACCGCTGCCCCCTGGACACTGATTTCTTGGCTACATAGCTGACGCACGCTGGACTGTCCATTAATCACGGTACCCCATTCTGCTTGTTTGTTTATCTGTCGGCCCAGTTGCCTAGTCAACGCCATTTTACCTGCTGTTTGTTGTGCTAGCTGATTAGCCTCGCCTACTGTTTTTAGCTAGCTTTCCCAATTCAACACCTGTGATTACTGTATGCCTCGCTGTATGTCTCTCCCAAATGTCAATATGCCTTGTATACTGTTGTTCAGGTTAGTTATCATTGTTTTAGTTCACAATGGAGCCCCTAGATCCACTCTGCATACCCCTGTTACCTCCTTTGTCCCACCCCCACACATGCGGTGACCTCACCCATTACAACCAGCATGTCCAGAGATACAACCTCTCTCATCATCACCCAGTGCCTGGGCTTACCTCCGCTGTACCCGCACCCCACCATACCCCTGTCTGCGCATTATGCCCTGAATATATTCTACCATGCCCAGAAACCTGCTCCTCTTATCCTCTGCCCCCAACGCTCTAGGCGACCAGTTTTGATAGCCTTTAGCCGCACCCTCATACTACTCCTTCTCTGTTCCGCGGGTGATGTGGAGGTAAACCCAGGCCCTGCATGCCCCCAGGTACCCTCATTTGTTGACTTCTGTGATCGAAAAGTCTTGGTTTTATGCATGTCAACATCAGAAGCCTCCTCCCTAAGTTTGTTTTACTCACTGCTTTAGCACACTCTGCTAACCCTGATGTCCTTGCCGTGTCTGAATCCTGGCTCAGGAAGGCCACCAAAAATTCAGAGATTTCCATACCCAACTATAACATCTTCCGTCAAGATAGAACTGCCAAAGGGGGCGGAGTCGCAGTCTACTGCAGAGATAGCCTGCAAAGTAATGTCATACTTTCCAGGTCCATACCCAAACAGTTTGAACTACTAATTTTGAAAATTACTCTCTCCAGAAACAAGTCTATCACTGTTGCCGCCTGCTACCGACCCCCGTCAGCTCCCAGCTGCGCCCTGGACACCATTTGTGAATTGATCGCCCTCATCTAGCTTCAGAGTTTGTTCTGTTAGGTGACCTAAACTGGGATATGCTTAACACCCCGGCAGTCCTACAATCTAAGCTAGATGCCCTCAATCTCACTCAAATCATCAAGGAACCCACCAGGTACAACCCTAACTCTGTAAACAAGGGCACCCTCATAGACGTCATCCTGACCAACTGGCCCTCCAAATATACCTCCGCTGTCTTCAACCAGGATCTCAGCGATCACTGCCTCATCGCCTGTATCCGCCACGGAGCCGCAGTCAAACGACCACCCCTCATCACTGTCAAACGCTCCCTAAAACACTTCTGTGAGCAGGCCTTTCTAATCGACCTGGCCCGTGTATCCTGGAAGGACATTGACCTCATCCCGTCAGTTGAGGATGCCTGGTCATTCTTTAAAAGTAACTTCCTCACCATTTTAGATAAGCATGCTCCGTTCAAAAATGCAGAACCAAGAACAGATACAGCCCTTGGTTCACTCCAGACCTGACTGCCCTCGACCAGCACAAAAACATCCTGTGGCGGACTGCAATAGCATCGAATAGCCCCGTGATATGCAACTGTTCAGGGAAGTCAGGAACCAATACACGCAGTCAGTCAGGAAAGCTAAGGCCAGCTTCTTCAGGCAGAAGTTTGCATCCTGTAACTCCAACTCCAAAAAGTTCTGGGACACTGTGAAGTCCATGGAGAACAAGAGCACCTCCTCCCAGCTGCCCACTGCACTGAGGCTAGGAAACACGGTCTCCACCGATAAATCCATGATTATCGAAAACTTCAATAAGCACTTCTCAACGGCTGGCCATGCCTTCCGCCTGGCTACTCCAACCTCGGCCAACAGCTCCGCCCCCCGTAGTTCCTCACCCAAGCCTCTCCAGGTTCTCCTTTACCCAAATCCAGATAGCAGATGTTCTGAAAGAGCTGCAAAACCTGGACCCGTACAAATCAGCTGGGCTTGATAATCTGGACCCGCTATTTCTGAAACTATCTGCCGCCATTGTCGCAACCCCTATTACCAGCCTGTTCAACCTCTCTTTCATATCGTCTGAGATCCCCAAGGATTGGAAAGCTGCCGCAGTCATCCCCCTCTTCAAAGGGGGAGACACCCTGGACCCAAACTGCTATAGACCTATATCCATCCTGCCCTGCCTATCTAAGGTCTTTGAAAGCCAAGTCAACAAACAGGTCACTGACCATCTCGAATCCCACCGTACCTTCTCCGCTGTGCAATCTGGTTTCCGAGCCGGTCACGGGTGCACCTCAGCCACACTCAAGGTACTAAATGATATCATAACCGCCATCGATAAAAGACAGTACTGTGCAGCCGTCTTCATCGACCTCGCCAAGGCTTTCGACTCTGTCAATCACCAAATTCTTATCGGCAGACTCAACAGCCTCGGTTTTTCGGATGACTGCCTTGCCTGGTTCACCAATTACTTTGCAGACAGAGTTCAGTGTGTCAAATCGGAGGGCATGCTGTCCGGTCCTCTGGCAGTCTCTATGGGGGTGCCACAGGGTTCAATTCTCGGGCCGACTCTTTTCTCTGTATATATCAATGATGTTGCTCTTGCTGCGGGCGATTCCCTGATCCACCTCTACGCAGACGACACCATTCTATATACTTTCGGCCCGTCATTGGACACTGTGCTATCCAACCTCCAAACGAGCTTCAATGCCATACAGCACTCCTTCCGTGGCCTCCAACTGCTCCTAAACGCGAGTAAAACCAAATGCATGCTTTTCAACCGATCGCTGCCTGCACCCGCATGCCCGACTAGCATCACCACCCTGGATGGTTCCAACCTTGAATATGTGGACATCTATAAGTACCTAGGTGTCTGGCTAGACTGCAAACTCTCCTTCCAGACTCACATCAAACATCTCCAATCAAAAATCAAATCCAGAGTCGGCTTTCTATTCCGCAACAAAGCCTCCTTCACTCACGCTGCCAAGCTTACCCTAGTAAAACTGACTATCCTACCGATCCTCGACTTCGGCGATGTCATCTACAAAATGGCTTCCAACACTCTACTCAGCAAACTGGATGCAGTCTATCACAGTGCCATCCGTTTTGTCACTAAAGCACCTTATACCACCCACCACTGCGACTTGTATGCTCTAGTCGGCTGGCCCTCACTACATATTCGTCGCCAGACCCACTGGCTCCAGGTCATCTACAAGTCCATGCTAGGTAAAGCTCCGCCTTATCTCAGTTCACTGGTCACGATGGCAACACCCATCCGTAGCACGCGCTCCAGCAGGTGTATCTCACTGATCATCCCTAAAGCCAACACCTCATTTGGCCGCCTTTCGTTCCAGTACTCTGCTGCCTGTGACTGGAACGAATTGCAAAATCGCTGAAGTTGGAGACTTTTATCTCCCTCACCAACTTCAAACATCAGCTATCCGAGCAGCTAACCGATCGCTGCAGCTGTACATAGTCTATTGGTAAATAGCTCACCCTTTTCACCTACCTCATTCCCATACTGTTTTTATACTGTTTTTATTTATTTACTTTTCTGCTCTTTTGCACACCAATATCTCTACCTGTACATGCCCATCTGATCATTTATCACCAGTGTTAATCTGCAAAATTGTATTATTCGCCTACCTCCTCATGCCTTTTGCACACATTGTATATAGACTGCCCATTTTTTTCTACTGTGTTATTGACTTGCTAAATTGTTTACTCCATGTGTAACTCTGTGTTGTCTGTTCACACTGCTATGCTTTATCTTGGCCAGGTCGCAGTTGCAAATGAGAACTTGTTCTCAACTAGCCTACCTGGTTAAATAAAGGTGAAATAAATAAATAAAAAATTGCCATGACGATCAGAAATCACAGTACCAAATAAAATATTTTTAATTGAGCCCATTATTCTAGGATCAGCTTTTTCAATGGAAGTGTGATGGGGTGAATAATACGTGGTAAATTCGTGGCCTAATACTAGTAACACAATTTGATTGTAAAATTTAAATAACGCATAATAATCATCAACTGTCCTTTAAATATATGGATATGTCTGTCTCTTCAGAATGTTAACAATGTCTGTTTAGGCATAAATGGCATACGGTTGCGATACCTGCACTGTGGTAACAGGTAACTGCCAAAATAAAGGAAACACTGTAGCGCTCATGTCATCCGTGATGTATTCCGGTCAAATAAAGCCATTTGTCATAAATCTGTTTCATAAGCAAAATTTCCATCCAATTTGCAATAGATTTTAATGCAAATATTCTAAAATCTGTATTCAACAATGTGCACATTTACCCACCAGAGACGTGTTTCCATCAAACAGACTTTTTGGGGATAAAAGGCTGTGCGTGATGCACATAAAAATAACTTTTGCTGTTTAATTCCCATGTACCGAATGAAAATACAAGTTAAATTTGTTTCCATCGCATTTTCCACTCCACTGATGGTTTTGGCACAAACATATTTGCATTATATAGCAAATGTGCCCACTTTGGTCTTGGCACTTGTGCTCTAGCCAACAGCTCACAGATACAGTGCAGGTAGGCTACCTACATTATGAGAATATTATTGATAATCATCCCTGTATGATGTATTTTGCATTAAATGATGTTGCATTTTACATCATAAGGGGGTGATTTCTGTATTTGGAAAGTTACATATATTGAGAACTTGATTGCTGACAAGCAAAACATTGCGGGACTATGTCAACAATGGACTAATGGTGGAGTTTTCCTTTAAGAAACACTGAGGTAGACTACAGAATCTTGTCAGCTCCATAAATTGGGGCTTCCGGCGCAGACAGAGATGGCTGCCTCGCTTCGCGTTCCTAGGAAACTATGCAGTATTTAGTTTTTTATGTGTTATCTCTTAAATTGTTACCCCAGGTAATCTTAGGATTTATTACATACAGTCGGGTGGAACTATTGGATATAAGAGCAACGTCAACTCACCAACATTACGACCAGGAATACGACTTTCCCGAAGCGGATCCTCTGTTTGGCCTACCACCCAGGACAATGGATCAGATTCCAGCCGGCGAACCAAAACAATGACACTGTGGAAGGGGCAGATGGAGCGGTCTTCTGGTCAAGCTCCGTAGACGGGCACATCATGCACCGCTCCCGAGCATACTACTCGCCAATGTCCAGTCTCTTGACAACAAGGTAGACGAAATCCGAGCAAGTGTAGCATTCCAGAGAGACACCCGAGACTGTAACATTCTTCGTTTCATGGAAACATGGCTCACTCGAGACATGCTATCGGAGTCTGTACAGCCACCTGGTTTCTTCACGCATCGCGCAGACAGAAGCAAGCATCTCTCTGGTAAGAAGAAAGGCGGGGGTGTATGCCTTATGATTAACGAGACGTGGTGTGATCATAACAACATACAGGAACTCAAGTCCTTTTGTTCACCTGACTTAGAATTCCTCACAATCAAATGCTGATGCATTATCTATCAAGAGAATTCTCTTCGATCATTATCACAGTCGTATATATTCCCCACCAAGCAGACACATCGACGGCCCTGAAAGAACTTCATTGAACTCAAGGCGGTGGCCCGTTCCTGTAGGTTCATGCTCTACAACATCCGCAGAGTACGACCCTGCCTCACACAGGAAGCGGCACAGGTCCTAATCCAGGCACTTGTCATCTCCCGTCTGGATTACTGCAACTCGCTGTTGGCTGGGCTCCCTGCCTGTGCCATTAAACCCCTACAACTCATCCAGAACGCCGCAGCCCGTCTGGTGTTCAACCTTCCCAAGTTCTCTCACGTCACCCCGCTCCTCCACTCTCTCCACTGGCTTCCAGTTGAAGCTCGCATCCGCTACAAGACCATGGTGCTTGCCTACGGAGCTGTGAGGGGAACGGCACCTCAGTACCTCCAGGCTCTGATCAGGCCCTACACCCAAACAAGGGCACTGCGTTCATCCACCTCTGGCCTGCTCGCCTCCCTACCACTGAGGAAGTACAGTTCCCGCTCAGTCCAGTCAAAACTGTTCGCTGCTCTGGCCCCCCAATGGTGGAACCAACTCCCTCACGACGCCAGGACAGCGGAGTCAATCACCACCTTCCGGAGATACCTGAAACCCCACCTCTTTAAGGAATACCTAGGATAGGATAAAGTAATCCTTCTCACCCCCCCCCCCCCTAAAAGATTTAGATGCACTATTGTAAAGTGGCTGTTCCACTGGATGTCATAAGGTGAATGCACCAATTTGTAAGTCGCTCTGGATAAGAGCGTCTGCTAAATGACTTAAATGTAAATGTATGTAACTCTATGTAAACTGGAAACCACATATCCTGAGGCTGCATTTATTGCCAAGGATTTTAACAAGGCTAATCTGAAAACAAAGCTACCCAAATTCTATCAGCATATTGATTGTGCTACCAGGGCTGGCAAAACCCTAGACCACTGTTATTCTATCTTCCACGGCGCATATAAGGCCCTCCACCACCATCCCTTTGGAAAAGCTGACCACGACTCCATTTTGTTGTTCCCAGCCTTTAGACAAAAACTAAAACAGGAAGCACCCGCACTCAGGTCTGTTCAATGCTGGTCCGACCAATCGGGGTTCCTCGCTTCAAGATTGCTTCGATCACATGGACTGGGATATGTTCCGCATTGCGGCGAACACGCTGATTCAGTGTGCTAGTTTATTAACAAGTGCATCGGTGATGTTGTACCCACAGCATCTATTAAAACATTCCCCAACCAGAAACTGTGGATTGATGGTAGCATTTGCGCAAAACTGAACACACAAACCACTGCTTTTAATCAGGGCAAGGTGACCGGAAACATGACGGAATACAAACAGTGTAGCTATTCCCTCCGCAAGGCAATCAAACAAGCTAAGCGTCAGTACAGAGACAAAGTGGAGTCGCAGTTCAACGGCTCAGACACGAGAGGTACTGTATGTGGCAGGGTCTACAGTCAATCATGGACTACAAAAGAAAAACAAGTGCCGTTGAGGATCACGATGCCTTGCTCCCAGACAGCCTAAACAACTTTTTTGCTTGCTTTGAGGAAAATACAGTGCCACTGACACGACCCGCTACTAAAACATGTGGGCTCTCCTTCACTGTCGCCAACGTGTGTAAAACATTTAAACGTGTTAACCCTGGCAAGGCTGCAGGCCTATTTGCTCTCAAACTACATGACATTAACTGTGGAAGATACAACATTCAGACAAACAGTAAGAAATAGCAAATATTAACCTAATCATAAACACATGACAAACTACCAGCATTGATACTGTATGTTCAATTCTTGGAATGCTACGATAAGTGTATAATAAAAAGTTTCATGTTGACAAACTGTCATACACAGCTGGCTGGTGTGTTTACAGACATATTCAATCAATCCTTATCCCAGTCTGCTTTCCCCACATGCTTCAAGAGGGCCACAATTGTTCCTGTTTCCAAGAAAGCTAAGGTAACTGAGCTAAACGACTACCGCCGCGTAGCACTCAATTCCGTCATCATGAAGTGCTTTGAGAGACTAGTCAAGGACCATATCACCTCCACCCTACCTGACACCCTAGACCCACTCCAATTTGCTTACCGCCCCAATAGGTCCACAGACGACGCAATCACCATCACACTGCACACTGCCCTAACCCATCTGGACAAGAGGAATACCTATGTAAGAATGCTGTTAATTTATTACAGTTCAGCATTTAACACCATAGTACCCTCCAAACTCGTCATTAAGCTCGAGACCCTGGGTCTCGACCCCGCCCTGTGCAACTGGATCCTGGACATCCTGACAGGCCACCCCCAGGTGGTGAGGGTAGGTAACAACATTTCCACCCCGCTGATCCTCAACACGGGGGTCCCACAAGGGTGCGTTCTCAGCCCTCTCCTGTACTCCCTGTTCACCCACGACTGCGTGGCCATACACGCCTCCAACTCAATCATCAAGTTTGCAGATGACACAACAGTGGTAGGCTTGATTACCCACAATGACAAGACGGCCTACAGGGAGGAGGTGAGGGCCCTCGGAGTGTGGTATCAGGAAAATAACTTCACACTCAATGTCAACAAAACAAAGGAGACAATCGTGGACTTCAGGAAACAGCAGAGGGAGCAGCCCCCTATCTATACTGACTGGACAGTAGTGGAGAGGGTGGAGAGTTTTAAGTTCCTCGGCGTACACATCACAGACAAACTGAAATGGTCCACCTACACAAACAGCGTGGTGAAGAAGGCGCAGCAGAGCCTCTTCAACCTCAGGAGGCTGAAGAAATTTTTCTTGTAACCAAAAACACTCACAAACTTTTACAGATGCACAATCGAGAGCATCCTGTCAGGCTATATCACCGCCTGGTACGGCAGCTGCTCCGCCCATAACCGGAAGGCTCTCCAGAGGGTAGTGAGGTCTGCATAACGCATCACCGGGTGCAAACTACCTGCCCTCCAGGACACCTACACCACCCGATGTCACAGGAAGGCCAAAAAGATAATCAAGGACAACAACCACCCGAGCCACTGCCTGTTCACCCCGCTATCATCCAGAAGGCGAGGTCAGTACAGGTGCATCAAAGCAGGGACCAAGAGACTGAAAAACAGCTTCTATCTCAAGGCCATCAGACTGTTAAACAGCCATCACTAACATTGAGTGGCTGCTGCCAACATACTGACTCAACTCCAGCCACTTTAACTTCTTGCGTCGAGCCATTCCGGATCCGGCATCGTGACTACAGCCTCAAGCCCATTACCATAACGCAACGTTAACTATTCATGAAAATCGCAAATGAAATGAAATCAATATGCAAGCTCTCAAGCTTTGCCTTTTGTTAACAACACTGTCATCTCAGATTTTCAAAATATGCTTCTCAACCATAGCAAAACAAGCATTTGTGTAACAGTATTGATAGCTAGCGTAGCATTTAGCGTAGCATTTAGCGTTAGCATTCAGCAGGCAACATTTTCACAAAAAACAGAAAAGCATTCAAATAAAATAATTTACCTTTGAAGAACTTCGGATGTTTTCAATGAGGAGACTCTCAGTGAGATAGCAAATGTTCAGTTTTTCCTGAAAGATGATTTGTTTAGGACAAATCGCTCCGTTTTCTGCGTCACGTTTAGCTACGAAAAAAACCTGTATCCAGGATTGTGTAAATCTATCCGGGAGCTCATTAGCATAACACAACGTTAACTATTCATGAAAATCGCAAATGAAATGAAATCAATATGCTAGCTCTCAAGTTTAGCCTTTTGTTAACAACACTGTCATCTCAGATTTTCAAAAATATGCTTCTCAACCATAGCAAAACAAGCATTTGTGTAACAGTATTGATAGCTATTGATAGCTAGCGTAGCGTTTAGCGTTAGCATTCAGCAGGCAACATTTTCACAAAAAACAGAAAAGCATTCAAATAAAATAATTTACCTTTGAAAGAACTTCGGATGTTTTCAATGAGGAGACTCTCAGTTAGATAGCAAATGTTCAGTTTTTCCTGAAAGATTATTTGTTTAGGACAAATCGCTCCGTTTTCTGCATCACGTTTAGCTACGAAAAAAACCTGTATCCAGGATTGTGTAAATCTATCCGCAAGCTCATTAGCATAACGCAACGTTAACTATTCATGAAAATCGCAAATGAAATTAAATAAATCTATTTGCTCTCAAGCTTAGCCTTTTGTTAACAACACTGTCATCTCAGATTTCCAAAATATGCTTTTGAACCATAGCTAAACAAGCATTTGTGTAACAGTATTGATAGCCTAGCATAGGATTATGCCTGGCATTCAGCATGCAACATTTTCACAAAAACCAGAAAAGCATTCAAATAAAATAATTTACCTTTGAAGAACTTCAGATGTTTTCAATGAGGAGACTCTCAGTTAGATAGCGAATGTTCAGTTTTTAGAAAAAGATTATTTGTGTTGACAAATCACTCCTTTTTCTTCATCACGTTTGGGTAAGAAAAAAAATTAATATATATATAAAAAATTAAGTCATTGAAACGCAAACGTTTTTACAAATTAACTCCATAATATCGACAGAAAAATGGCAAACGATGTTTAGAATCAATCCTCAAGGTGTTTTTCACATATCTATCGATGATAAATCCTTCGTGGCAGTTGACTTTCTCTTCTGAAGAAATGGAACGCGCATGGACCTAGAGATTATGCAATAATTTCGACACAGGACACCGGGCGGACACCTGGTAAATGTAGTCTCTTATGGTCAATCTTCCAATGATATGCCTACAAATACGTCACAATGCTGCAGACACCTTGGAGAAACGACAGAAAGGGCAGGCTCATTCCTGGCGCATTCACAGCCATATAAGGAGACATTGGAACACAGCGCCTTCAGAATCTGGGGCATTTCCTGTATAAAACGTCATCTTGGTTTCGCCTGTAGCATTAGTTCTGGGGCACTCACAGATAATATCTTTGCAGTTTTGGAAACGTCAGAGTTTTTTCAGCATCTTTTCGTGACAAAATATCTTGTTTAAAACGGGAACGTTTTTTATCCAAAAATTAAAAGAGCGCCCCCTATCTCGAAGAAGTTAATAATGGAAAAATGTATGCAATCAATTTATCAATAGTCACTTTATATTATATAATGTTTACTTACCCTACATTACTCATCTCATATGTATATACTGTACTCTATACCATCTACTGCATCTTGCCATCTTGATGTAATGTATCACTAGCCACTTTAAACAATGCCGCTTTATATGTTTTCATACCCTACATTACTCATCTCATATGTATGCGCTGATCAAGGACATCAACCACCCGAGCCACTGCCTGTTCACCCCGCTATCATCCAGAAGGCGTGGTCAGTACACGTGCATCAAAGCTGGGACCGAGAGACTGAAAAACAGCTTCTATCTCAAGGCCATCAGACTGTTAGACAGCCACCACTAACGTTGAGTGGCTGCTGCCAACATACTGACTCAACTCCAGCCACTTTAATAATGGGAATTTATGGAAATTTATGTAAAATATATCACTAGCCACTTTAAACAATGCCACTTAATATAATGTTTACATACCCTACATTACTCATCTCATATGTATTTGTATATACTGTACTCTCTATCATCTACTGCAACTTGCCTATGCCTTTCGGCCATCACTAATTTTATATTTATATGTATATATTCGTATTCTTCCTTTACACTTGTGTGTATAAGGTAGTTGTTGTGAAATGGTTAGATTACTTGTTAGATGTTACTGCCTGGTCGGAACTAGAAGCACAAGCATTTCGCTACACATGCATTAACACCTGCTAACCATGTGTATGTGACAAATACATTTGATTTGATTTGACATTGTATATCTATCGGGAACACTGATTACACCCGAGAGGAAGAATTGAAACGAGAGGGATAACTGGGCCCAGCAGGTGTCATTTTTTCCATTCACCAAGCGAGGAGTTTTTGTATAGAGAGCAATGAAGGAGTGTTGAATTTGGTTAACAAAAATGGAATGGCTTATTTGCTATGTGTGGCTTATTTGATCAAATAAACGTTTCGTAATAGTTAGGTTGTTACGAGTGTATTGGTATAAGTAGGATACGTGACATCCCGGCAACTTGATGAAAAAACACTTTATATCGGAGTTGTGCCTAGTCGTCACTAGTTATCACAGCCACAAAACCCTGCATATTTCTACATTTTCTCTTCTTATAATTTGATTTTAATCCCAACTTTAACCCCACAGATAACCTTATACCTAACCCTTACCTTAAATTAAGACTAGAAAGCAAAGTCCATACATTTTTACAATATAGCCAATTTTGACTTTGTGGCAGTGGTAACTAGTGGAAACCGTTGTGCTTGTTGTCTGCATGCGAATCTGCCATCTCATTGGCTAGAATGGTCCCACCTGATCTTGCCTCCCCCTGACTGCCTTCCAGTTTTAAACCATTTTATTTCATTGTTAGAGCGGCCACTAGAGTATCTGGTCAATATAATAGATAATCTGGGATTACACCTAAAGGGTTATGCCTCATTACATGTTCATAACATCTTGTATATTTGTTTTCAAAAAGCATAAGAGTGGGAAAATTCCACTTGAACACCCTGCCAATTGGTAATTACCTGTGGGAAACTCGTTTATCATCTCTGAGCTCAGACTTCTACATGCTGCAGCTGAACTGAAGTCACATTCTAAGGAAATTAACTTGCTAACAACATTTTCTGCAGGTAAATAAAACAACAAAAGATGATTTATAAACAATCTGTTAATATAGTTTTTGAAAACTATAATGTGTTTATGAGCATGATAGCTGTACTTTTAGTTAATGGTAAATGCAGCTTGTTTTCTATTAGCCAATCGTCCTTCTCAACGAGTTTAAAGCATGTGAACGCACACAAATTGTTTCTACCAGTTTACAAGTAGTATTTTCAGAGTTCCCCACTTGTTATGAACACAGAATTATAGCCAGCTGTTGAATAAAATTTTATGCAAATAGTGGAACTGACTCCAGAGGAATAGGCTTAAATAAACTAAACTTCCAAAAATGTTCCTTCGTCCAATAGGGAAACATTAGTGAATAGAATTAAGGTAGTTCCTACGTGATAGAGTGCTTTCTTTGTTATCAAACTGATCTTGTGTTCTTTGTATCATCCTGTGAACCATGTTCATTGCTGCTCGAAGCTATATTTTCAATTGTTTTCCCATTATAAATGTAGAAACATAAACATTTATCACTTTCCCTTTTAATGACACTGATAATGTCTAATGGGCATGCTTGTGACGTAGACCCAGTGGCAAGAGTGGTGACACTGAGAAGACACTGTCAGTCCTTTTGAGTTTTGAAGCAGATTCTTTACCCCACAAAGTTAGGATTTGTCAGTTATCCTGCGAAAGCTTTTGTGCCCAAACACACTAAGGTGTTTTAGATTTCAAGCCTATGGTCACGTTGCAACAGTGTGTACGACGGAGATTCCGAGATGTGAGAAGTGTGTAGGTGGGCATGGGACAAAGGAATGTGTAGTATAGGTGGAAAAAAATTATACAGTGGGGAGAACAAGTATTTGATACACTGCCGATTTTGCAGGTTTTCCAACTTACAAAGCATGTAGAGGTCTGTAATGTTTTATCATAGGTACACTTCAACTGTGAGAGGCGGAATCTAAAACAAAAATCCAGAAAATCACATTGTATGATTTTTAAGTAATTAATTTGCATTTATTGGATGACATAAGTATTTGATCACCTACCAACCAGTAAGATTTCGGCTCTCACAGACCTGTTAGTTTTTCATTAAGAAGCCCTCCTGTTCTCCAATCATTACCTGTATTAACTGCACCTGTTTGAACTCGTTACCTGTATAAAAGACCTGGGGATCAGAAGTACCCAGTGTGACAGGCGGGTTGAGGTTGCCAATGTCAGAGTAGAACAGAAGGTGATGCATGCTGAGGCAGTGAGGAGTAGAGGATGATGAGTCAAGGGTGAGTAGTAAACCTAATCCAATACAGATTGATAAGAATGTGTGCGTTGGTAAGGTTGGCTTCTTAACATTCATTGCCATAGTTATCAACTGTACAGAAGAAATGTAACGTAAATCTCAGAAAATAGATGTGGGGACAGCTGTAGAGAAGTGCTTGGGTGTATGAGGTTTACTGCAGAAGAGTTACAAGGTCTGTTGAACAGAAGAGTCCTGTCTTCCCAGTCCATTGGCCTGGTGTACGATCAGCTAGGGTCAAGGTTCTGGAATGGGTTGGTGTTTTTCAGTGGCGACCCGTCATTTGGGTTTGCCTGTTTTGCATGTTTGGGCATTAATACGTGTCGCAGATCCGTTTGCAAACAATGTAAAAAAAAAAATAATAAAGTTAATAAAGCCACAAACATGGTTTCTTTTTTTCTTTCTTGAGTAAGGCAGCTCCAAAAGGCAGGTGTTTCAGCCTCGCTCAGTGCTTTCTGTGGTGGGGCAGCCAGCGGAAAATATGGAGCCTATGGGTAATGTTCTCTATTTGTGCCGTGATTGACTTAGTGTTTTGTCACCGCCGAATATATAAGGGTAGAGCTCAAAAATTCAAGCCACTTGGGTGCTGCCATAGAGTTACATTAGAAGTGCCCATCCAAGAAGGCACAAGGTCATTGGTCACATTATATCTACAGTAGCTTTGATTGGACTGATCATGTCAACATCATACTTTCAAAATATTAGCTAGCAGTCATCATGAATCAAGATGACAATCTACTGGCAAATCCTTTTTATTCCTTGTCATAAGAAGAGAAGTTATAGATAAAACATATCAACCATTAGACATAAACGTTACACAAGTTGGAAATCGCAAATTCAACAATGAGTGGTTTGGAAGGAATCAGTGGCTAACTGCAAGCATTGCAAAGCAATCACTAGCCTGCTATTCAGTGGAGTGGCTGTGAGGTCCCAAGTCTGGGTTTAAGGGTCTCTTTTCCAAGCTTAAAATGATAAACATTCAACATTGGCCATGCTGTCAATCCAACATGATTTCTGACAATCCAACATGATTTCTGACACGCTCAAAACAACTGTTAAATTGGAACTGGGAAATCTGACTTCTGTGAGTTCAAGACAATTGGGAACTCAGGGGGAAAAAACGAGCTCTGACTAGGAAAATACTTTTTGAAAGGTCATCCTACTCGGAATTGTAAGTCGGGCCTCTTTCTAGAGCTACGACCTGAAGATCAATGATTTGACCTTGTTCTTTTCTGAATTGCCAGTTGTCTTGAAAGCACCATAAATCCAGAGAATGACAGACTTTGATGACAAAGTTTGATGACAAAATTTGCCCACGAAGGACCACCGAGCCACCTTTCTGTTGAAGTGAGCACAGCACAACAACGTGAGTCCAAAAATGTATTGTATGCTGCTACATAAATGATGTAATATGCCAGGGAGATGGGTATACTGTAGCTAAGAAAGTAATACTATGTGTATTTGCAAAGGAGCAAAATAAATAAATAAAATAAATACAGTAGGGAAAGAGGTAGTTGTTTGGGCTAAATAATAGATGGTCTATGTACAGGTGCAGTAATCTGTGAGCTGCTCTGACAGCTGTTGCTTAAAGCTAGTGAGGGAGATGTGTTTTCAGCTTATGTTGTGTAGTAGGCTGTTAGTAGCCCATGTGCCTCACCCTAATCATTTGGTATATTTTTCACTCTTAATTTCGCCTACAGTTCTGACTTGGTGTACAGGGAGAACACTAAGAACGGCCCATGATCTGAATTCTATCGGTGTACATTTAAAAAGTGCTGATCAAATAGTTATATTGACTATGTTCGTCCTAGTTCACTCATTAATGTCTTAATCGGAATTATGGATTGCCACTTATCCGCTTGTCGTCCCCATATGCCATTGTTTTTACTTCTCAGTTGTCATTAGAAAACACATTTGTTTAATTGTTTAAGCAAGTCAGTCATATCAGCTATGTTTTTTTAAAAGGCAGCAAATGAGGCTGAATGAACTGTTTCACTGCCAGACAAGGGTCCGCTGAAAGCCGGGTGTAACGGTGGTAAGGTGATTCTGTTGTAAGGGACTGCTTTTGGGACTCTGCTTTTGGAACATCTTTGTGTAGGCCCTAACAGTTTGTGGGCATCATTTGCTACCTTTATAGTCCAATTAATGTATTGTTTATTGTTGTGTGGTGTAGTGTCTTTGCTGGCATGCATCCCCAATTGTTTTCGGTTTGTTTGCACCACCAAGATTTACATGCTAAAATCGCAACTGGTGTTTTACATGTTGGTGATGCCATTTTTTTCTTTCTGCCGTCCTTTTAATACAAAATGTAACCATCACACACTTCCGCACAGTAGGTGGCGGCATGCACAAATAAATGTGGGAACGCCATTATACCAAAGAAGAAGACGAAACTCCGCCCGTCTTCTCTTTCAGTTGTTAAAAACTGAAACACCCCTATCAGTTGCCATTTTACTTTGGACAAGGCTTGACTAGATTTGTACCTGTCAAAACAATATTTGAGGAGGCGTGAGTGCAGTTCCTTTTAGTATTTTGTAAAGAAAGTGTCCCTGTTCAAATTTGATCGGAGTTATCGGCGCAAGGGAGCAGCGGTTTGCACAAGAAGGTAACGTTACACAAACTATTATATGGGGGGAAAGGATAGCAAGCCGTGATAGCATAGGTGTTTAAATAGCTAACGTTAGCTTGCTTTAACGAACGTTTACCAGCCGGTTTGTCAATACGGCATTATGTTCTCTTGTTCCTCGAGTCAGGAATCTAATGCTTTTGGGGGGTCTGGCCTCAAACGTAACGGCTTTCTAGCTAGCTAACTTTAGCTACGTCGACTCGCGTTTCAAATGCTCTTCTCTGGCCAGCCGAACAATGCTACTAACCGGCTATCCACTTTGTTTGTAGCTAATGTTGATTACTTTCTTCCGCTGTTTGGAGTACCGACTAGCTAACTACTCAAATAATCGAATGAGCACAGGAGCATCTACTTATCTAACTAACTAATGTGACTCAATTCAAGTATGTTTACTCAATATATCGCAAAAATGTTTATAGGCTAGTGCGTAGTGGCAAGGCCGGCTCTACACTTTTTTTTGATGCCCCTAATGTAACTAGCCGAGGTGGAACTAAACACAAGCATGATTTTTAACTTATCTCCCATTTTATGAAATGGTTGGTTGTATAAAAATATTTTAGTGAAAAAGTAGTTAAATTGATAGGTATTGTGACACACACACAACCTAAACACAAAGTGTAGAATAATTCCAGGACACAATCTTATGGTTTTGGTAGCAGGTTAGAGTAGCATTTTCTCCAACCTCAGTCTCTTAACATGCTACGTCCATTTTCATAACCTGCTGCGAAAAAGTCACTTTGGGTAGTTATCAACGTGGCGTAAAGTGTTTCCCGAATAATGCCTAGCTGGAGGGGGGGGGGATGGGACAACTCGTGTAGCCTAGGCAGTCAATAGTGGCCGCTAGATCTGCACTATTGTCTTGGCTTGAAGTGCATTCCCGGTAATACACGTGCCATGGGCGGCTCATACATAAAGCATTCCCCGTCCAGGCTGCAAAGGCCTGGCGTTTATGGCGAGTCGCTAGGGAGGACTGAAACATATTTACTGTCATAGTAAAACAAATGCAGTGTAGTTTCTCTTCAATTAAAACACTATTTTCCACCAGCATTTTCAGACAATGTAGGAAGGTGCCTTAGACCACTGCATCTGAGTGCTTGAAGCATCACTACAGACACCCTGTTTTGAAACCAGATTGTATCACAACCAGCCATGATTAGGAGTCCCATAGGGCAGCGCCCAGTGTTGTCACGGGTTTGGCCAGTGTAGGCTGTTGTCCGTGTTTGGCCAGTGTAGGCCGTCATTATAAATAATTTGTTCTTAACTGGCTCGCCTAGATAAATGAAAATCAGGCACGTGTGTGGGACAGCCTAAGTTGTCTGATAATGGTGATGGATTTTTTAACATTTTAGGACCTGTAATTTAAAGGTGAACAACACCATGAGACACTGTTTTTTCCAGTCTCCCTACATAAGAGATGAAAGGGTGTTTCAGACTTTATGCACTGTAGCTTTATTTTTGCTCTTTCGTGACGGGAGAGTAAAACCAATGATGCCATCTTTAATTGAGCTTGCGATCTGATCAAAAAATGTTTTGAGTCATGTTTTGTAGTAATTGTGGCCTTTGTGTTTCGCCGATGGCACGATCATGCAAGTTGATGTCATTCAGTAGAGCTATGGGACTTGTCTCAACAGGGTTCCTATCTGCCAGGACATTGCAGGATATCTAGGTTATTGCATTTTGCCTGGCTTTGTAAAGACTTCACCACCAACATCCCTGGATGTTAACCTTTCTGGAGCAGGCGTTTCACTAGCGACCCACCTCGACAACCGCTGGTTAAATTGCAGAGTGCCACATTCAAAATGGAGAAATAGTCATAATAAACTTTCATAAAAAATACAAGTGTTATACATCGGCTTAAAGATTAGCTAGTTAATCCAGCCACTTTGTCATATTTCAAAAGGGCTTTACGGCGAAAGCATACCATGCGATTATCTGAGGACAGCACCCCGCATAAAAAAGCATACTAACATTTTACAGCCAAGTATAGGAATTCCAAAAGTCAGAAATGGCAATTAAATGAATCACTTACCTTTGAAGGTCTTCATATCATTGCAGTCACAAGAGTCCCAGCTACACAATAAATGTTAATTTTGTTCGATAAAGTCCCTCTTTTTATCCCGAAAACTCAGTTTTGTTGGTGCGTTTTGTTCGTAATCCACTGGCTCAAAAGCGGTCAAAACATGCAAATGAATGCATCCTAATAGTACCTGTAAAATTTGTTGAAACATGTCAAATGATGTTTATAATTAATCCTCAGGTTATCAATTGTCTAAATAATTGATAATATTTCAACCTGACAATGGTGTATTCAATAGAAAGGAAAAACGACAAAGGGCGCGCACTCGGTCACGCGTGCAAACCAGCACTGCATGATTCTACAGTCCAATGACAAAGGTCTCATTCTTCATTTTTCAGAACTAGACATTCAGGCTTAAGTCTGACGTCTAGTGGAAGCCATAGGACCTGCAATCTGGATCCTAACCCATTAGATACTCTATAGGCATTCAATTGAAACTATCCACATAACAAAATCCCACTTCCTGGATGGATTTTACTCGTGTTTTTGCCTGCCATTTCAGTTCTGTTATACTCAGACATTATTTTAACAGTTTTGGAAACTTGAGTTTTCTATGCAAATCTACCAATTATATGCATATCCTAGCTTCTGGGCCTGAGTAACCGGCAGTTTACTTTGGGCACGCTCCTCATCCAGACGTCGAAATACTGCCCTCAAGCCATAAGATGTTTTAAGTGTGACGCATCTGCTTGGCTTTCCCATTCACTACAAAATATGATGGTGAGGAAGCCCAGTGGAAGGAGATGGCACAAGATTTATTTTGTCTGATGTTCTGCAAATGTGTTGATCAATGAAACATTTGATCTCAATACAGTTTTCTGTTCTGAAAACTACTGTCTTTTATGAACAAGAGACTAAGTTTTGTCACTACTTGCCAAGGTTTCCAAAAATGTAATTGTTTAGGAGTGCATGGGTGAATTGCTTCATTGCACACTTCAGAGTAGGGGGTCCCTAACAGAATGTGAGAAAGCGCAAATGGGATCTCGCTAGCTCTTGCTTGGCTCCGCTCCCTCCTTGCTTGTTCTGCCCACTATGACTAATTGTTTCCCTTTGGAAACAGGCAGTGGTTTACCTTGGGTTAGTTATAAACAGCTTTGACGTGAGCCATACTTCCCTGTTCCCTTAAGACATTATTTTCAAAATGGGGATGGACTAAGTTTGCAGGTTCACGGGAGCTATGTTACTGTCCAGTCTATTCGCAACTGCTAAATAATTAGCTACGCTGGGTGTGTCGGATTACTCTTTCCAAGAAGAACTGAACAATATATTATTTTACATGGGGACCTACAGCCCTATTTATTTGAGCTGGAATACACTGAAGAGGACTTAAGCTGGTGAGGAACAAGAATTGCGAGACCAGCAAGCAGCATCGACAGCCTAGACCAGCTGGACCAGGACCCTCCATATGGAGGGTGTGATGCATCCGGAGGCTCCGCAATTGCATGCGGAGGCCAAATCGAGCTCCGTACCGCTTTGCCATGCACCTCACAAATTTGTTAACAAGGCAGAGGGCTCTGTATATTTCAGCATAGACATAATTGGTTGACGGTAGGTGGGGGCGATACATCCTGTAGGAAACACTCACTTGACAACGGCTCTGCACTGCTCCATCAAGCGCAAGAAGTATGAATGAATGCCCTGACTTCTGCTCAGGCCCTATCTCCGTAAATGCTGCATGGCCAATGCAAATGTCAGATTGACCCTGCACCCAATATCCAGCAACTGTGCACAGCCATTAGAGGAGTGGGAGAACATTCCACAGGCCACAATCAACAGCCTGATCAACCAAGGAGATGTCGCGCTGCATTAGGCAAAAATGGTCACACCAGATACGGACTGGTTTTCTGATCCACACTCTTACCAACTGATTTTTTTTATCTGTATTCCTAGTCGTGAAATCCACAGATTAGGATTTCAATGAACTTTATTTTTTTATGAACCGCAACTCAGTAAAATCTTATTGTTTCGTGTTTATTTTGGTTCAGTGTACATTACACAAGCGGACTGTTTGACCACATCAATTTGGGGTTATTACACCCTTTTTACCACACTGGTGACGTTAGAGAATGTTTAGTCAACACCATCAATTGCTTAACTAGAGGTCGACCAATTATGATTTTTCAACGCCGATACCGATTATTGGAGGACCAAAAAAGCCGATACTGATTAATCGCCCGATTTTTGTTTATTTATTTTATTTATTTTTTATTTAAATGATATATTAATCATTTTAATAAAATAATATTTACAACCATACTCAATGAAGTTATTATAACTTAAAATAATACATCAATAGTCAATTTGGCCTCAAATAAATAATGAAACATTCAATTTTGGTTTAAATAATGCAAAAGGAGTGTTGGAGAGAAGTAAAAGTGCAATATGTGCCATGTAAGAAAGCTAACATTTAAGTTCCGTGCTCAGAACATATGAAAGCTGGTTGTTCCTTTTAACATGAGTCTTCAATATTCCCAGGTTGGCATTACTATAGGAATTATAGGACGATTTCTCTCTATACCACTTGTATTTCATATACCTTTTGACTATTGGATGTTCTTATAGGCACTTTACTATTGCCAGTGTAACGGCATAGCTTCCGCCCCTCCTCGCCGCTACCTGGGCTCGACCCAGGAACACATCTACAACAGCCACCATCGAAGCAGCGTTACCCATGCAGATTAACCTCTTGCTCCTACCTGACACGCAGGCGTCCCATCAAAACATCTGGAAATACAAATGCGCTACGCTAAATGCTAATAGTACTAGTTAAAACTCAAACGTTCATTAAAATACACATGCAGGGTATTGAATTAAAGCTACACTCGTTGTGAATCCAGGCAACAAGTCAGATTTTTAAAATGCTTTTCGGCGAAAGCATGAGAAGCTATTATCTGATGGCATGTAACACCCCAAAAGACCCGCAGGGGACATAAACAAAATAATTAGCATAGTCGTCGCTACACAAACCGCACAAATAAAATATAAAACATTCATTACCTTTGACCATCTTCTTTGTTGGCACTCCTAGATGTCCCATAATCACTATTGGGTCTTTTCGATTAAATCGGTCCATATATAGCCTAGATATCGATCTATGAAGACTGTGATAAACGGAAAAAAATAGCGTCTTATAACGTAACGTCATTTTTTAAAATAAAAAAGTCGACGATAAACTTTCACAAAACACTTCGAAATACTTTTGTAATGCAACTTTAGGTATTAGTAAACGTTAATAAGCGATCAAATTGATCACGAGGCGAAGTATATTCTTTAGCTGTCCGTCTGGAAATAATGTCCGGGTAAATCTCAACCAAAATATCCGGTCGGAGGCTTGAACAAATGGCTTGTCTCTTCTTCGTTTGACCAAGAAACAAAGCCTAGGCAAATGACAAGACTGTTGACAACGTGTGGAAGCTGTAGGTATTGCAACCTCAGCCCCATTTTATTGTGGTTCGCCTTTATCAATGGGTTGAAGTGGCGGATTGATATATATTTCCATTTTCAGTGATCAGATTTTCCTGCGCTTTTCGATGAAACGCACGTTCTGTTATAGTCACAGCCGTGATTTAACCAGTTTTATAAACGTCTGAGTGTTTTCAATCCACACATACTAATCATATGCATATACTATATTCCTGGCATGAGCAGCAGGGCGCTGAAATGTTGCGCGATTTTTAACAATGTTCGAAAAAGTAGGAGTAACAGGTTAAGGGGAATAACTACAAGTCTCAGAGCGAGTGACGTTTGAAACGCTATTAGCGCACACCCCACTAACTAGCTAGCCATTTCACATTGGTTACACCAGCCTGAACTCAGGGGTTGATGGGCCTGAAGTCATAAACGGCGCAATGCTTGAAGCACAGCAAAGAGCTGCTGGCAAAACGTACAAAAGTGTTTGAATGAATGCTGACGAGCCTGTTGGTGTCTAATGTTAAGTTTTGTTTTAGGTATCCCAATATTTATGTTATTACGGGGCTATCACTCAGTCAAGAGTGCGCATGCGTAGGAAGTCTAGTGGTTGATGGACCTAGCCTTTTGTGGGTGTTCATACGCTATAGTAAACTTTGTTGAAATGATACAACAAGGTTTGAGTTAACATCTACCACCGCTCAGTCAGACTGCTCTATGAAATCAGACTTAGTTATAACATAATAACACGCAAATTCGAGCCTTGGGTCATTAATATGGCCGACTCCGGAAACTATCATCTCAAACGAGACGTTTTTTCTTTCTTTGAAATAAGGAACCCTTCCGTATTTTATCTAACAGGTGGCATCAATGAATCTAAATATTCCTGTTACATTGCACAACCTTCAGTGTTATGTCATAATTACGTAAAATTCTGGCAAATTAGACGGCCCAAACTGTTGCATACACCCTGACTCTGCGTGCAATGAACGCAAGAGGAGTCACACAATTTCACCTGGTTAATATTGCTGACCTGGATTTCTTTAAATAAATATGCAGGTTTACAAATACATACTTCTGTGTATTGATTTTAAGAAAGGCATTGAGGTTTATGGTTAGGTACACATTGGAGCAAGGGCAGTGCTTTTTCGCAAATACGCACCACATCGATTATATGCAAAGCAGGACACGCTAGATAACTACACACGGTTGATATTACTAGTTTAACTAGTGATTATGATTGTTTTTTTTATATGATAAGTTTAATGCTAGCTATCCACTTACCTTGGCTTACTGCATTCGTGTAACAAGCAGGCTCCTCGTGGAGTGCAATGAGAGGCAGGTGGTTAGAGCATTGGACTAGTTAACTGTAAGTTTGCAAGATTGAATCCCTGACCTGTTAAGGTAAAAATCTGTCGTTCTGCCCCTGAACAAGGCAGTTAACCCACCGTTCCTAGGACGTCATTGAAAAGAATGTGTTAATTGTCTTGCCTAGTTAAATGTGTGTAAAAAAATAAATAAAACATTGGCAAATCGCTGTCCAAAAATACTGATTTCCAATTTTGAAAACTTGAAATCGACCCTAATTAATCGTCCGACCTCTACGTTAAACAGATCCACATATTTTGGTTTTCTACTGTTGATTTTGTCATGCGCTGGGGGTCGCAGGACCTTCATGTAAATAGCAGCCATACATTGTCACTGATCAGGGTTTCCGTTAGGAAAATGTGGCATCAGACAACGTGACCGGGAAGATTTAAGTTTACCTTCCATTTGAGAACTTTATGAGACCCATATGCTTTGGGGCATAACACATTAGGGCATCCACCGACACTGCGCAGAATGACAAATCGCCTTAAAATTGTGGTAATGCATCCTTAACTCCTTACGGCTGAAATCCGGCTAACGGGATTGATATGACAACAGCCAGTGAAAGTGCAGGGCGCCAAATTCAAACAGCAATCTGATAATTTATAATTCCTCAAACATGCAAGTATTTTACACCATTTTAAATAAACTTGTTAACAGGAGACTTCAATATTGCAAGGTAAGAGGTTTTAGGTTGTGGTTAATATGGTATTTATAGGACTATTTCTCTACTATTTGTATTTCATATACCCTTTACTATTGGATGTTCTTATAGGCACTTTAGTATTGCCAGTGTAACAGTATAGCTTCCGTTCCCCCTCGCCCCTACCTGGCCTCGAACCAGGAACACATCGACAACAGCCACACTCTAAGCATCGTTACCCATCGCTCCACAAAAGCCGTGGCCCTTGCAGCGCAAGGGGAATAACTACTCCAAATCTAAAAGCGAGTGATGTTTGAAACCGTATTAGAGCACACCCAGCTAACTAGCTAGCCATTTCACATTGGTTACACCAGCCATTAGGTTGATAGGCTTGAAGTCATAAACGGCTCTGTGCTTGTGAAGAGCTGCTGGCAAAACGCACGAAAGTGCTGTTTGAATGAATGACTACGGGCCTGCTGTTGCTCAGTCAGACTGCTCTATCAAATCAGACTTAATTATAACATAACACACAGAAATACGAGCCTTTGGTCATTAATATGATCGAATCCGGAAACTATCATTTCGAAAACAAAACGTTTATTATTTCAGTGAAATAAGGAACTGTTCGGTATTTTATCTAACAGGTGGCATCCCTAAGTCTAAATATTCTTGTTACATTGCACAACCTTCAATGTATGTCATAATTACGTAAAATTGTGGAAAATTAGTTCGCAATGAGCCAGGCAGCCCAAATTGTTGCATATACCCTGACTCTGCGTGCAATGACAATTTCACCTGGTTAATATTGCCTGCTAAACTGGATTAGTAGTTATAACAAGTGATTTATGATATTTACAAGAAGTTTAATGCTAACTAGCAATTTACCTTGGCTTCTACTGCATTCGCGTAACAGGCGGGCTACTCATGGAGTGCAATGGTTAGAGCGTTGGACTAGTTAACTGTGCGGTTGCAAGATTGGAACCCCTGAGCTGACAAGGTGAAAATCTGTCGTTCTGTCCCTGAACTAGGCAGTCATTGAAAATAAGAATGTGTTCTCAACTGACTTGCCTAGTTAAAAATGTATGAATAAATAATAATAATCGGAATTCGGCGCCCAAATACCGATTTCCGATTGTTATGAAAACCTGAAATCGGCCATTCCGATTAATCGGTCGACCTCTAGCAGAGATACCCGCCATGTTGTGGAGTCGACAGAAGTCAGAAATAGCATTATTAATATTCACTTACCTTTGATCATCAGAATGCACTCCCAGGAATCAGAGTTCCACAAATGTTTGTTTTTGTTAGATACAGTCCATATATGTCCAAATACCTCTTGTTTGTTTAGCACACAAATCCAATCTCATGACGCACGGGCAAGTCCAGGTGAAAGTTCTGACAAAGTCATATTACAGTTTGTAGAAACATGTCAAACAAAGTTTAGAATAAATCATTAGGATGTTTTTATCATAAGTCTTCAATGTTTCAACCGGAGAATTCCTTTTGTCTGTACAAATGCAATGGAACGCAACTAACACGGGAGCGTGCGAGACTGAGTTCATGGCACTCTGCCAGACACCTGACTCGATTAGTTCTTTCTCCCCTCCTTCACAGTAGAAGCCTGAAACAAGATTCTAAAGACAATTGACATCTAGTGGAAGACTTATGAAGTGCAATATGACCCCATAGACACTGTATATTCTATAGGCAATGACTTGAAAAACTACAGACCTCAGATTTTCCACTTCCTGGTTGGATTTGCCTGCCATATGAGGTCTGTTATACTCAGACATCATTCAAACAGTTTTAGAAACTTCAGAATGTTTTCTATCCAAATATATTAATTATATGCATATTCTAGCTTTTAGGCCTCAGTAGCAGGCAGTTTACTCTGGGCACCTTTTTATCCCAGCTACTCAATACTGCCCCCCATTCCCAAAGAAGTTAACTATACTCCAGACTAGCTTCAATGCCATACAACTCTCCTTCCGTGGCCTTCAACTGCTCTTAAATGAAAGTAAAACTAAATGCATGCTATTCAATCGATCACTGCCTGCCCGTCCAGCATCACTTCTCTGGGCGACTCTGACTTTGAATACGATGACAACTACAAATACTTAGGTGTCTGGCTAGACTGTAAACTCTCCTTCCAGACTCACATTACCGGTAAACATCTCCAATCCTAAATTAAATCTAGACAAGTCTCTGCTAGGTAATATAATAATAATAATAATAATAATAATAATATATGCCATTTAGCAGACGCTTTTATCCAAAGCGACTTACAGTCATGTGTGCATACATTCTACGTATGGGTGGTCCCGGGGATCGAACCCACTACCCTGGCGTTACAAGCGCCATGCTCTACCAACTGAGCTACAGGACCACTAGGTAAAGCCCCGACTTATCTCCGCTCACTGGTCACCCCAAGTCAATTCCTCCCTTGGTCTCCTTTCCTTACAGTTCTCTGCTGCCCATGACTGGAACAAACTGCAACAATCACTGAAGCAGGATCTCCCTCACTAGCTTTAAGCACCAGCTGTCAAAGCAGCTCACAGATGACTGCACCTGTACATAGACCATCTGTAAACAGCCCATCTATCTACCTCATCCCCATACAGTATTTATTTATTTATCTTGCTCCTTTGCACCCCAGTATCTACTTGTACATTCATCTTCTGCACATCTACCATTCCTGTGTTTACCACCATGGCCTAATTATTGCCTTACCTCCTTATTGACTATGTTGTGTTTATTCCATGTGTAACTCTGTATGTGTCGAATTGCTATGCTTTCTCTTGGCAATGTTGCGAATGAGAACTTTCTCAACTAGTCTACCTGGTGAAATAAAATAAAAAAACATGTGCAGCTGATTCTCAAGATGTTGCACATTAATGTGATGCTATTGAGCCCACACTACTACACTGTCTTAGCCAAGGACTACATACTTTCCGTTAAGTTTTGATTACAATACTGGGCGGGGTGAATATTTTGAGACAGTATTTTTTTGTTAGCTACTAAATTGTAGCCTGCAGCAAAGTGTTTAAATTATTTCTAACTTAGCCATTTCTGCTAGTTAGTTTTTGCTTCCATGTGGGTTTTTAGCTTGCTTGAACCTGCTGAGTGTCAATTCACCTGTTTTAATTTTAAAACATTCTCTTACGAAGGAGTTTTATCTAACTGCTTAATAACCTCTTAGAGCTCCCTCCCTTTGTGCAATTTCGGCCTGAAGACATACCCATATCTAACAGCCAAATCTAATATGCATATTCTTGGTACCATTTGATAGAAAACACTGAAGTTTGTGTACATGTGAATTGAATGTAGGAGAATATAACACAATAGATCTGGTTTATATAAAAAAAATAAACAAACATTTTTTTTTCATTCTTTTATCATTAAAATGAACAAGATCATACAAACATTCAGATAGGATGATGGGACCATTTCAAGGATGATGGGACCATTTCAGTGATAAATAGGGGGGCAACAGTACTTGTGCAAAGTTTCAGAATGATAACTTCCAAAATGAGTGTGCTACTTGACATTTGTCATGAAGTCACCCAGGTGTCCCACACAAGTAGGCCAAATTGGTGAAGGTATACATTTTGAAACATAAGTATATACAACATACCAAAATGGTGTTCTAACACCCCCCGCCCACCCCAAAAAAAAGGAAAGGGGGAAAAAATAATTATTGATTCAAAAATATATATATATACACTTACAAAATAACACGGGTAACTATTTACACACTTTCAATATTTGGAGGAGCCTCAGTCTATCAAATCTATTTATATAGCCCCAGCCTAAAGCCCCAAACAGCAAGCAATGCAGGTGTAGAAGCACAGTGGCTAGGAAAAACGCCCTAGGAAGAAACCTCGGGGTGGCCAGTCCTCTTCTGGCTGTGCCGGGTGGAGATCAGTGGTTGTAGAGGGTGCAACAGGACAGCACCTCATCAAGAGGATCAGCCCCATCAAGAGGATCCTCCTGGATTTATTTTTGGAGAGCCGTGGTAAGCAGCCTGAAACCTATAGCCGTAGCCATTGCACGGATTGAGGGAGACAATGCCTTCCTGTCTGTTCAGACTGCTTGCAGATGTAAGAGAATAAATCCATACTGCCCTGCCCACTTCACTGTTGCTCCAAGCAGAGGAAACTACAGTTCTGAAATGTATCAAAAAGTGTGAAGACTTCTGCCGGAAGCCCATACGCGCCGCAGTGTACATGTTGGACCCCAAGTATGCTGGTAAGATGAGGCTGCAGTCTGATGTTCAAGAGGTGGACATTGAGGAGGTCCAGGGAGAAGACATGGAAGCCTGCGAGGAAGACAACCAAGGCTTTAGGTTCTAGACTATGATCTTATGTTGAAAATGTTTTTAGGAGATGTGATGGATCATTCAATAATCCATTTTGTTCAGTGAAATCATCCCATATGAAGAGTCTACTCATTTAAAATTCACTTCGGGACTAAATTGTTATTTCTATTGGAAGGATTTAAAAATGTGCAATTGTCTACTTATGATAAGGTAAAAGTTGTTTGTATCCATATTATGTTAAATCTATCCAATGCAAAAAACATCTACATTTAAATGGTTTTAATATTAATTCGGATTTGTTCATTCCCACAAAGTTTCCACCTCTGAATAGTCCCCAAAATGTGAGACCCTAGTTATTGCCATGCTGAAAGGTGAATTTGTCTCCCAGTTTCTGTTGGAAAGCAGGCTTGAGCCCGGTTTTGCTCTAGGATTTTGCCTGTGCTTAGCGGTAATTAGATGTATTTTTATCCAATGACAAGCATTCCCTTAACATGATGCATCCACGACCATGGAAGTCGTGAAGTGGTACTCAGTGACATGCTTGGGGCAAATACAACACTTTGTATTATGGACTTCTAGTTCATTTCTTGCAAACAGGGTGCATGTTTTGGAATGTCTTTATTCTGTAAAGGCTTCCTTTCCATCTGTTAATTTAGGTTAGTTGATCCATCCTATCCCCCCCGATCACATCCATTAAACTATATACATACATACATACATGCATACATCCAGGAGGCAGAAAAGTATTTAGTCAGCCACCAATTGTGCAAGTTCTCCCACTTAGGTGAGAGAGGCCTGTAAGTTTCATCATAGGTACACTTCAACTATGACAGATGAAATGAAAAGAAAAATCCAGAAAATCACATTGTAGGATTAATTTAACCTCTTAAGCCCACCCGACACGCAGGTGTCCCATCTAGCCATCTGGAAATGCAAATGTGCTACGCTATATGCTAATAGCACTCGTTAAAACTCAAACGTTCATTAAAACACATGCAGGGTACTGAATTAAAGCTACACTCGTTGTGAATCTAGCCAACACGTCAGATTTTTAAAATGCTTTTCGGCAAAAGCATGAGAAGCTATTATCTGATAGCATGCAACACCCAGAAATACCTGAAGGGGACGTAAACAAAATAATTAGCATAGCCGGCGCTACACAAAAAAATATAATATATTAAATATATATATTATTATATATATTATATATTAAATATATAAATATATTATATAAAAATATAAAACATTCATTACCTTTGACGAGCTTCTTTGTTGGCACTCCTAGATGTCCCATAAACATCACTATTGGGTCTTTTTTTTCTCGATTAAATCGGTCCATATATACCTCAAATATCGATCTATGAAAAGTGTGTGATCCAGAAAAAAAGACCGCTTTAAAATGCAACGTCATTTTTTTATATTAAAAAAGTCGACGATAAACTTTCACAAAACACTTCTAAATACTTTTGTAATCCATCTTTAGGTATTAGTAAACGTTAATAATCTATCAAATTGATCACGGGCGATGTGTATTCAATAGCTCCACGTCTTCAAATCATGGTCGGAAATCTCTTCCAAAACATCCTGTCGGAGACCGGAAGGAATGAGGTCTCCTTCGTTTGACCAAGAAACAACCCCCAGGCAATTGACAAGACTGGCGACATCGTGTGGAAGCTGTAGGAATTGCAATCTCGGCCCCATCTAATTTGCTGAGCCATAGACAATACATGCAAGTGGCGCATTTATATATTTTCCACTTTTTGGTGATCAGTTTTCCTGGGCTTTTCGACGAAACGCAGGTTCTGTTCTAGTCACAGCCGTGATTTAACCAGTTTTAGAAACGTCAGTTTTCTATCCACACATACTAATCATATGCATATATTATATTCCTGGCATGAGTAGCAGGACGCTGAAATGTTGCGTGATTTTTAACAGAATGTTCGAAAAAGTAAAACCCTTAAGTGGTTAAAGAAGTTACAGGTTTGTGAGATCTTGCTTGTTTGTAGGTGACCAAATACTTATTTTCCACCATAATTTGCAAATAAATTAATTAACTCTTACAATGTGATTTTTCTGGGGGAAAAATTCTCATTGTCATAGTTGAAGTGTACCTATGATAAGTTACAGACCTCATCTTTTTAAGTGGGAGAATTTGCACAATTGGTAGCCGACAATCCCTGATCGGTTTCCTTTCTCTCCGGCAACTGGGTTTGGAAGGATGCCTGTATCGTTGTAGTGACTGGGTCTATTGATACACCATCCAAAGTGTAATTAATAACTGCCATGCTCAAAGGGATGTTCATTACCTGCTTTATTTTATTTTTACCCATCTACCAATGGGTGTTCTTTTGCAAGGCATTGGACAACCTCCCTGGTCTTTGTGGCAAAAATCTGTTTTGAAACTCACTGCTCTGAGGGACTTAAAACATATATTGTGTGTGGGCTACCGAGCTGAGGTAGTCATTCAAAAAGTCCATGTGACTGAAGCACAATTTTACTCCTGAAATTATTTAGGCTTCCCATAACCAAGGGCTTGAATACTTATTGACTCAAGATATTTCAGATTTTTATGAACTTGTAGAGAAACATAATTCCACTTTGACATGGGGCATTGTATGTAGGCCAGTGATGACAAATCTAAATTGAATCCACTTTAGATTTGGTCTGTAACAACAAATCTAGAAAGTCAATCAGTGCGAATACTTTCTGAAGCCACTGTACCTCCACTGGTATGTCCAATTAATAAATAAAAAATCATTGCAAAATAATGCTTTCTTCTCGTCAATTTGGTCAGCAAGTTTTTTGGCTTCATGTTTTTATTGGCCAAAATCCGGTAGCTGTCGGGATAACGTAAAACTGCTATTGATAACACTGTGGGACTGAGCCGAACTTTCCCAATCCACACCACTTGTCAGTCGGTATGGCTCAGTATTGAACAGCTTGCTGTCATGTGTATCCCTCATTTTGGAGCGCTATCCTCTTATAGGTTTTCCACTTCATCCCTTTTAACTAAGCTACTTGTACACATTCCGTTATAGAACCACCCTCTGTATAAAACCATCTTTCTGACCAACCGATGTCTATAACATGTCATCCCCTCTACGTGACAAATATCCTAATAACAATGCCTCCATTAGGGCTGTGCGATTTCCCCCGATTTTAAGATAGATACAGAGACAGATATAGATATACATATAGATTTAAAAAAATCTCCATACCATCCTTCTCGCAACCTGGGGTTTACGTTATTCCAGTGTTTAATTGCTATATTGTAATTACTTTGCCACCATGGCCTATTTATTTCCTTAACCTACCTCATTTGCACTCACTGTATATAGACTTTCTGTTTTCTTTTGTTCTACTGTATTATTGACTGTTTGTTTATTCCATGTGTAACTCTTATTGTGTCAAATTGCTGCGTTTTATCTTGGCCAGGTCACAAATGAGAACTTCTCAACTAGCCTATCTGGTTAAATAATGGTGAAATAAAAAAATGGAATTACCGGCTTAGTGCTCAAGGGGGTGCTAAAAACAGGCAAATACCATTGAGCCTCTTATCAGAATGCTATTAAAATTAGCACAATGTTGAATTTCCATGGAGGCTGTTAGCATATTTAGCTCGCGAGCACAAAGACATGCTATCCAGCTGTTGTGTGTTGTGGGAGCTACTGTATTGTTGAGCTTGTACATTTTACAAGCGAATGTGAAGGAGATTTAAAAATGAAAGTTTATGCATGCTTGTCTGAAGGAAGAACAGTACTGGCTCTGAAGCTGCATGTGTACACTGTGTCTGGAGTCGCAACGGCCCTGCCTGCTCTGCTTGGCGCAGATAACTCAAGAATATCAAATGTGGCAGGTGTACAGAACTCATCCAAAGGGCTTTGACTTCTCAAACACGGCAGAAGGCTTACAAAATATGATTCCCAGTCACCTTATTAATTAAAGTCAGAGTGGTCGCATTAACTCGCTAGTTGAAGCATAATTTTGTTATGCATGAAAAAAAGAGCGCATACGGAACCAAAAGCTGTATTGAGATTGAATTAAAAGAATGTCTTCCAAGTTTAATTTAGAACCATTTTCTAAACAGATGCTTCAGATTTGTACTTCCCCGTGATGTGTCTGGGTTTCCCCTTTTTGTCTGTGGTACTTTGAATCATATGTTAATCTACATAATCAGCAACCTAAATGTCCCATATTAAAGTTTTTGAATGTCAATTATTTACAGAAGTTTTAGTACGAAGTCACTGCACATTTTCTAATTTTTTTTTTTACATTTCTTTCCCACAGGGCTCATCTCGAACGTGAGTATTGCCAATGCTAACAGATGGTATATGCCATGAATTGTAAGGAAGCTGCAGAGAAGGTTGTCTTGTCATGGTCACGATTCACCTCAGCTGGCCAAACTACTCTACTGGAGACCCTGAAGGCATTCAGTCCTATGTCAGATGACCTTTTTGACAGTGAAAAGGAACTGGCCACTTTCATTGAGGGACTCAAAGATGAAGGTCACAAGCCTACTGTACTTAAAAGTAAGGATGTCTATGGTTACAGGTCTTGTACTTCAGTACTCAGGCCTTTAGTAAAGACTCAGAGTACTCTGGACATTGCTACCTCAAAGGTTAAAAAGACTGGCAAAAAGAAGAGTCGAAAACCCCTGGACAAGAACACTGAAATCAACTATGCTTTGTTAAGTGCAGCAGCAAAAGTCGTCCTGAAGAATCAACCCAAGATTCTTTTGACAAATCTGTCAAAGGAGTCTCTCAAACAGACGGTCCTCTCAAAACCACCGGACTTGGCTGTTGGCCCTGTCCAGATGCAGTCATACATAAGATTGACGAACATAATTGGACCCTCTACAGGCCACACAGCAAGACTGCAGTTCCACACAGGTGTGGTCAGAAGAGGTAACGGTACCCAACTCACATCGGCCACCATCTCTAACAGGGACACAAGCACTGCATTTGGAAGGTACCGGAAACTCCGAAAAATCAGTCACTTTGAGGAGAGTGAACTTTGTGCCTTGCCCAGTCAATATCATTGGAGTCCCTGTTCCTGCCATGCTGCACAACGACCGGGGTTTGAAGGAATGCAACAGAATGCCTTGCTGGAGGGACCAGAAAATGTGAAGGACTGATGAGGCTGAGGACAAACTCTGTGAAGAGGCCCAGAAATGGGGTCTGGCTGGTCAAAGAGCAGGAAGACCTCTGACTGAGCCAGAGCAACCGGAGGTTCGAGGTGAAGGTTGACTCAATCATAGACAAGGTGAGGTAAGCCCAGAAGATCCTTCGAGGTCACCGGTCAGAGATTCGACCACTTATTGCCTACCCAATGTGAACGGCCGTCAAGAGTCTTAGTCCTTTTGTCCTCCATGTACATGTTTAAACAGTTTCAGTTACATCTCAAATCGAGACGGTGCTTTGTCTTGGCTGTGCTCAGTTTGGGAGGATTGGGATTGTTTGGGATACTTTTCTGAGATTGGGAAATAATATTTATGTTTAATATATGTTTACATAAGAGGATGCTGGTGTATTACCTAAACATCCAAAAATCTGGGTTGTTTTGTCTAACACTGCACAGTATAGGCCACCCCTTGACTGATAAGGGAAGGAATGGATAAGTGTTGAGTTGAACCTACAGTGTGTGTGTATATATATTTTTTTCTTCTTTTGAACCATTATGAAATGTAATTTTCTTCTGTTTTATAAATGATACACATCTTTGACAATGAAGTCATGTATAACTATGCAGCATTCACTTGCTAGAATATTACAGCTATTTTATATACATAATTTCTAGTCATGTCATTACTGTATTTTGGATAATTGGGTCCATTCAAATGGTGTGATTTTTATTTCCAGATGTGTTATGAAGGTAGTTTTCTTTTTGGATGTGATAAGTTTAAGAGATCCTATACATCTGTTAAAGGATGCATATGGAACAGGGCAAACAAAACAACCACAGCGTAACCTATTCACAACCAATACTGCCCAATGAGGCAAAGGCAGAAACTGGTCAAATGAGCTATGTTTTATTTTTTTTCTTCATGATATACATGTGGACAAGTATCATGCCTCTTCTGTTTTGGAGAAAGTGAGGGTCATGTTAGCAGTTACTGTGAAACAAGGTAAATAAAAGCCATCTTTCACAGTTCTACACTATGAGCAGTTAATGCCTTTTTTGCTTTGTAGGGCAGAATAGTATCTTCTTTCTCCTAATAAAAACAAAGAGACCTTTTTTTAAATATGCATTTGCATAGACATTTGGTTTCCTGCCAATTATGCGTGCCAGCACGTGGGGAACCACTCGATTAACTTGTGGCGTAGGACTCGATACGTGGCACTGCAAACAGGGCAGCATTTTAGAGCTATCCTATGGAGAGAAAAAAATTGCAAAGATGTTCTGACACTAGTGCAGTAATCAAATTACATGTCACAATGTTTTGGTTAATTTACAGATGTCGATAGTGATGACAAGGTGATTTGCCTTATAGACTTTGCTGAAATGTGTTGATCATAACACCTGTAATATAACAGTAATTTTGTAATAAAATATGAGACTCTGGGATGAATTGATCGGGGGTATGTTCATTCAACAAATAACCCGTTAGCTGTCCAAATCAATGCCCATACGTCCAAAAGGCTACTGACTGGGAGTGTAGTCATAAGGTCTGAATGCTAACTGCCACAATCTCATATCAGAACATGGCATGTTTTCTCTGCATATAAAACTCCTACCGGGCCTATTATTCAAGCCATTATTGAGGGTACAGCACAGGAATAAGGCAGCAAGAGAGAGGGGAGTCAGCAGCCCATGGGACCACCAGGTGAATAGGCGCATGCATTTTCCACCTCTCAAAACCCTGCTAACAACAAATGTTCATAACTTGAGGAAGTTCCCTCAAGAGTCTACCGTTTTCATAGGAATGTTCCAGTGAAGTGCAAGGACTGTTTCCAAGAGACCATTCCGTTAATGTGAAACACAACTTACCCAGAACGTGGTTACAATGTTCACTGAATATTCAACATGTTCTAGATACGTTTTCTAAGGGTTGGGAGAATATTCCAATGTTCCACCAAACATACACAGAACATGGCAAACTCTATGAATGTTCTACACACGTTTCATTGTTACGTTGCCAGAACATTTTTGTGTCAGTTATCCGGAAGTCGCCTGATGATCCCAAAGAAACATTCTCCAAAACATTTGTTTCATCATTACACGTCACCCCATGTTACTGTGGCCAAGCCCATCAAGATTCTGATATTTGAACCACCGATCCATTAACTCCCAACCTCTTGGTTCACGGCATTCCTATCGTCCTGCTACACCACCATGTCTGTCAGTTATGTTAATCTGACTGTTCTCTGATTTGATTACTTATTTTAGGGATTTTTGTGTAGTTGTCTAATGTTGGTGGGGCATATGACCCTGTTTTTAATGTTGTAGTTTTTCTTGAGTATTTTTAACAGAGCTGAGATTTACTTAAGTGCATTCACCCTATTATTTACACCTAGACTGTTGTTTCACAGGTGCCGAGGGTTTGGGTTTGCTTGTGGACAGGGCCTTACTATACTGGCCCAATAAGCACATGTCCTAGGGATATCCCTTATTGGAGAGTGGTTAGTGTGTTTGTCATTGGTGCTGGTGGCATGGGTTAGAGACCCACACTACTCTCATTCTTAGCAATATATGTTAATGTAATTATTTGACCTTACTGATCTAATTAAAATCAGTTTCTCATTGAAAGATGTGAATCTGTAGGATTACCCCTTGAGCACATCAGTTTATTAATTCTATATAGCTGAGCCATCTCTCCAATGTTTTCTTGAAATGCACTTTGAAGTAAATTTCAGCTCGGACTCAGGGATGGCTAACCCAGGAGATCCCTTCAATCTCCATAGTTGGGTAAATCTGCTTTTAGTTTTTTTTGCACCTCGTGATCTCAAAGTTTTCATAAAGTTGGTGGATTTGGTGTCTCCAGCGCACCGCTGTCACTCAATCCAAGTGTCTGGGTTTTCGCTCCTTCCTTGTACTTGATGTATTAAGGTCTCTAATTGGTAAGGAACTAATTAGAGACTCACACCTGGTTGTCTAGTGCTTAATTGAAAGGAAATACCTGCAGACACTAAACCCTCCATCGATTAAAATAAGCCTGTTAGCAAACGCTTTAACCCAAAGCGATTTAGTCTTGCGTGAATATATTTTGCATACAGGTGGTCCTGGGAATCAAACCCTCAATCCTGGCATTGCAAGTGCAATGGTGTACCATTTGAGCTACAGAAGACTATGAGTTTGACACCCCTGCTCTAGGGCAATTCAGGTGGATGTTAAGAGTGACTTTTTACTGAATGTTTGTTTTATATGGATGTGCTTTGCTTTTCGTGTTTTCTTTGTGTGTGTACAGTGTATTCGGGAAGTATTCAGACCCTTTAACTTTTTCCACATTTTGTTAATTTTCAGGCTTATTCTAAAATGGATTAGTGTTTTTCCTCAATCTACACGGTACCCCATAATGACAGCCAAAAAGTATTTTTTTTGTGTGCAAATTTATTAAAAATATGACATTTACATAAGTACTCAGTTCTTTGTTAATGCACCTTTTTTGGAAGTGATTACAGCCTCAAGTCGTCTTGGGTATGACGCTACAAGCTTGTTACACCTGTATTTGGTGAGTTTTCCCATTTTTCTTATCAGATCCTCAAGCTCTGTCAGGTTGGAAGGGAAGCGTCGCTACACAGCTATTTTCAGGTCTCCAGATATATGTGATTGGTTTCAAGTCCGGGCTCTGGCTGGACCACTTGAGGACATTGAGACTTGTCTCAAAGCCAATCCTGCGTTGTCTTGGCTGTGTGCTTAGGGTCGTTGTCCTGTTGGAAGGTGAACCTTCGCCCCAGTCTGAGGTCTTGAGTGCTCTGGAGCAGGTTTTAATCAAGGATATCTCTGTACTCTCTATTAATCTTTCCCCCAGTCCCTGCTGCTTAAAAACATCCCCACAGCATGACGCTTCCACCACCATGCTTCACTATAGGGATGGTGCCATGTTTCCTCCAGAAGTGACGCTTAACATTCAGGCCAAATAGTTTCATCAGACCAGAAAATGTTGTTTCTAGTGGTCCGAGAGTGCCTTTTTTGGCAAACTGCAAGTGGGCTTTCATGTGCTTTTTGCTGAGTGGCTTCCGTCTGACCACTCTACAGTAAAGGCCTGATTGGTGGAGTGCTGCAGAGATTGTTGTCCTTCTGGACGGTTCTATCTCCACAGCGGTGTTCTGTCAGAGTGACCATTGGGTTCTTAGTCACCTCCCTGACCAAGGCCCTTGTCCCCGATTGCTCAGTTTGGCCGGGCAGCCGGCACTAGGAGGAATCTTGGTGGTTCCAAACTTATTCCATATGAGAATGATGGAGGCCACTGTTCTTGGAGACCTTCAATGCTACAGAAATGTTTTGGTACCCTTCCCCAGATCTGTGCCTCGACACAATCCTGTCTCGGAGCTCTACGGACAATTCCTTTGATCTCATGGCTTGGTTTTTGCTCTGACATGCACTGTCAACTGTGGGACCTTACAAAGACAGGTGTGCCTTTCCAAATCATATCCAATCAATTAAATTTACCACAAGGGCTTCCTGAGTGGCACAGTGGTCTACGCACTGCACCGCAGTGCTAGAGGCGTCACTAGAGATCTGCGTTCGATCCCGGGCTGTGCTGCAGCCGGCTGCAACCAGGAAACCCATGATGCGGCGCACAATTGGCTCAGCTTTGTCCAGGTTAGGGGAGGGTTTGGCCGGCTGGGATGTCCTTGTCCCATCGCACTCTAGCGACTTCTTGTGGTGGCCGGGCGCAAGCACGCTGACTTCAGTCACCGGCTGTACGGTGTTTCTTCCGACACATTGGTGCAGCTGGCTTCTGGGTTAAGTGAGCATGTGTCGAGAAGCAGTGCGGCTTGGCACAGTTGTTTCGGACGCATGGCTCTCGACCTTCACCTCTCCCGAGTCCCATCGCTGCAACTTCTGTACGGACAAGACTGTAACTATCAATTTGGATATCACGAAATTGGGGAGAAAAGGGGTGAAGTCTTCCGTCTTCCGGTTCCGGTTGGAGCGAGCGGTCGCATTCGCACTTCGCTCTGCAGGTTGTATAACTTTTTCATTACATTTCATCATAGTACAACGGTTGATTTGTCTAATCTTAGCAATTCTTCTTAGCTAGCTACATAGCCGTCCTTGTATCAGAGATAATTGCATAATTATCGTATTTCGTCGCCCTAACGTAGCCTTCACTGCTATTCGCCCAGGAGCTAGCTGACGCTAGCTAACGCACACAGATTAGCATCACTGTAGTGCTATTCACTCAACTGTACGACTTGATTAGTTTACTGTTAGCTAGCTACATAATCTTAGCCATTCTTCTTAGCTAGCTACATAGCCGTCCTTGTATCAGAGATAATTGCATAATTATCGTATTTCGTATTTCGTCGCCCTAACGTAGCCTTCACTGCTATTCGCCCAGGAGCTAGCAACGCTAGCTAACGCACACAGATTAGCATCACTGTAGTGCTATTCACTCAACTGTACGACTTGATTAGTTCAGTGTTAGCTAGCTACATAGCTGTCTTTGTTTCCAAGATAATTGTGTAGTTTAGTGTGTGTAGCCTTGGAGTGATTATCTTAATTCACTGAGGTTCGCTAGCCAGCTATTTGTCGTCCTTAACGTAGGAGACTCTGCTAGCTAGCCAACAGCTAACAGCTAGCCAACAACAACCCGGTCGCATTCCGCTTCGCTCCACAGTTAGTATCACATTTTCATTTTCATTTCATTTCATTACAGTACAACGGTTTGATTTGTTTGATCGTAGCTAGCTACATAGCCGTCTTTGTTTCAAAGATAATTGTGTAGTCTAGAGCGATTTCCTAGGTTAGCTAGCCAGCTATTGTCGTTCTTTTAACGCAACGTAACGTAAACAACACTGCTAGCTAGCCAGCTAGCCCCCGAATAGCAGCACTGTAGAAATTATTACACTCAACGGAACGACTTGATTAGTGTAGTGTCAACAACGCAGCTACTGCCAGCTAGCCTACTTTAGCAGTACTGTATCATTTTAATCATTTTAGTCAATAAGATTCTTGCTACGTAAGCCTAACTTTCTGAACATTCGAGACGTGTAGTCCGCTTGTCATTCCAATTTCCTTGCATTAGCGTAGCCTTTTCTGTAGCCTGTCAACTATGTGTCTGTCTATCCCTGTTCTCTCCTCTCTGCACAGACCATACAAACGCTCCACACCGCGTGGCCGCGACCACCCTAACCTGGTGGTCCCAGCGCGTACGACCCACGTGGAGTTCCAGGTCTCTGGTAGCCTCTGGAACTGCCAATCTGCGGCCAACAAGGCAGAGTTCATCTCAGCCTATGCCTCCCTCCAGTCCCTTGACTTCTGGCACTGACGGAAACATGGATCACCACAGATAACACTGCCACTCCTACTGCTCTCTCCTCGTCCGCCCACGTGTTCTCGCACACCCCGAGAGCTTCTGGTCAGCGGGGTGGTGGCACCGGGATCCTCATCTCTCCCAAGTGGTCTTTCTCTCTTTCTCCCTTACCCATCTGTCTATTGCCTCCTTTGAATTCCATGCTGTCACAGTTACCAGCCCTTTCAAGCTTAACATCCTTATCATTTATCGCCCTCCAGGTTCCCTCGGAGAGTTCATCAATGAGCTTGATGCCTTGATAAGCTCCTTTCCTGAGGACGGCTCACCTCTCACAGTTCTGGGCGACTTTAACCTCCCCACGTCTACCTTTGACTCATTCCTCTCTGCCTCCTTCTTTCCACTCCTCTCCTCTTGACCTCACCCTCTCACCTTCCCCCTACTCACAAGGCAGGCAATACGCTTGACCTCATCTTTACTAGATGCTGTTCTTCCACTAACCTCATTGCAACTCCCCTCCAAGTCTCCGACCACTACCTTGTATCCTTTTCCCTCTCGCTCTCATCCAACACTTCCCACACTGCCCCTACTCGGATGGTATCGCGCCGTCCCAACCTTCGCTCTCTCTCTCCCCGCTACTCTCTCCTCTTCCATCCTATCTTCTCTTCCCTCTGCTCAAACTTTCTCCAACCTATCTCCTGATTCTGCCTCCTCAACCCTCCTCTCCTCCCTTACTGCATCCTTTGACTCCCTATGTCCCCTATCCTCCAGGCCGGCTCGGTCCTCCCCTCCCGCCTCCGTGGCTCGACGACTCATTGCGAGCTCACAGAACAGGGCTCCGGGCAGCCGAGCGGAAATGGAGGAAAACTCGCCTCCCTGCGGACCTGGCATCCTTTCACTCCCTCCTCTCTACATTTTCCTCCTCTGTCTCTGCTGCTAAAGCCACTTTCTACCATTCTAAGTTCCAAGCATCTGCCTCCCTCCTGAATCCTCCCCCCCTCCCTCCTCCCTCTCTGCAGATGACTTCGTCAACCATTTTGAAAAGAAGGTCGATGACATCCGATCCTCGTTTGCTAAGTCAAACGACACCGCTGGTTCTGCTCACACTGCCCTACCCTATGCTCTGACCTCTTTCTCCCCTCTCTCTCCAGATGAAATCTCGCGTCTTGTGACGGCCGGCCGCCCAACAACCTGCCCGCTTGACCCTATCCCCTCCTCTCTTCTCCAGACCATTTCCGGAGACCTTCTCCCTTACCTCACCTCGCTCATCAACTCATCCCTGACCGCTGGCTACGTCCCTCCCGTCTTCAAGAGAGCGAGAGTTGCACCCCTTCTGAAAAAACCTACACTCGATCCCTCCGATGTCAACAACTACAGACCAGTATCCCTTCTCTCTTTTCTCTCCAAAACTCTTGAGCGTGCCGTCCTTGGCCAGCTCTACCGCTATCTCTCTCAGAATGACCTTCTTGATCCAAATCA